>NC_081186.1:129966232-130210530 GCF_029867415.1 Vicia villosa | reverse complement strand
GGCATAGAGCAGTCATACGTTTTTCTTCGATTAAGTTCAACTGATCGTATCTGTTTTGACACCATTCAGCCTCTGATAACTTAGTCTCCATGAGGACTCTCATTGATGGTATTTCAACTTCTACGGGGAGCACAGCTTCCATGCCATATACTAGAGAAAAGGGAGTTGCCCCTGTTGAAGTACGCACTGAAGTACGGTACCCATGTAAAGCAAATGGCAGCATTTCATGCCAGTCTTTATAAGTGACGACCATTTTCTGGACGATCTTCTTAATGTTCTTGTTAGCGGCTTCAACAGCGCCATTCATTTTTGGTCTGTAAGGAGAAGAGTTATGATGCTCAATCTTGAATTCCTCACACAGTTCTTTCATCATTTTGTTATTCAAGTTTGAACCATTGTCAGTAATGATCTTGCTGGGAACACCATATCGGCAAATGATGTTATTCTTGATAAACCTCACAACCACTTGTCTTGTAACATTGGCATAAGATGCTTCTTCGACCCATTTGGTGAAGTAATCAATTGCTACCAAGATGAAACGATGACCATTTGAAGCTTTTGGTTCGATCATTCCAATCATGTCGATACCCCACATGGAAAAAGGCCATGGAGATGAGAGAACGTTGAGTAGAGTCGGTGGCACATGGATCTTATCTGCATAGATCTGGCACTTGTGACATCTCTTCACGTGTTTGTAACAGTCTGATTCCATTGTCAACCAATAGTATCCTGCTCTTAAGATCTTCTTGGACATTGCATGCCCGTTTGAATGAGTTCCAAAGGACCCTTCATGCACTTCATGCATTAACATGTCTGCTTCATGTCTATCCACGCATCTGAGCAAAACCATGTCGAAATTTCTTTTGTATAGCACATCTCCATTTAGGAAGAAACTGCCAGAAAGTCTCCTTAGAGTTTTCTTATCTTTGTTTGATGCTCCAAGCGGGTACTCTTGAGTTTGAAGGAAGCGCTTGATGTCGTGGAACCACGGTTTATCATCGATGACTGCTTCAGTTGCAAACACATAGGCGGGCCTTTCAAGGCGCGTAATTCTAACTGTAGGCATATCGTTCCAATGATTGACTTTGAACATGGAAGATAGAGTAGCCAAGGCGTCTGCCATTCGATTCTGATCTCGAGGTATATGATGCAATTCAACCTTGTTGAAGAAAGTCAACAGACGTCTTGCATAATCTCTGTAGGGAATCAAGCCAGGGTGGTAAGTTTCCCATTTGTCTTTGATTTGGTTGATCACGAGGGCTGAATCTCCATATATGTCTAGGATCTTGATCCTTAAATCAATGGCTTCTTCGAGACCCATGATACAAGCTTCATATTCTGCGATGTTGTTGGTGCAATCAAATAGTAGTCTGGCGGAGAATGGGATATGAGTACCCTTGGGAGTGATGATGATTGCCCCAATTCCATTGCCAAAAGCGTTTACTGCTCCATCAAAAATTAGGCCCCATCTTGATCCAGGCTCAGGACCTTCTTCTGGTAACGGTTCGTCACAATCTTTCATCTTCAAGTACAAGACATCTTCATCAGGAAAGTCAAACTTGAGAGATTGATATTCATTGATTGGTTGATGCGCCAAGTGATCGGCGAGAATGCTTCCTTTGACCGCTTTTTGAGAACGGTATTCAATGTCATATTCGGATAACAACATTTGCCATCGGGCAATCCTTCCTGTTAAGGCAGGCTTTTCAAAGACATACTTGATCAGATCCATTTTGGAGATTAACCAAATAGTATTGTTGATCATGTATTGGCGGAGACGTTTTGAAGCCCAAGCCAAAGCACAACATGTTTTTTCGAGCATGGAGTAACGAGACTCACAGTCTGTGAATTTCTTACTCAAGTAATAGATGGCATGCTCCTTCTTACCGGTTTCATCTTGTTGTCCAAGCATACAACCCATGGATTCTTCTAACACGGTAAGGTACATGATTAGTGGTCTCCCTTCAACTGGAGGAATCAATATTGGTGGTTCTAACAGGTACTCTTTGATACTGTCGAACGCTTTCTGGCAATCTTCAGTCCATACAACCCCTTGATCTTTGCGGAGAAGCTTGAAAATTGGCCCACAAGTAGCAGTCATTTGAGAAATAAATCTGGAGATATAGTTCAATCGTCCGAGAAATCCTCTTACTTGCTTTTCAGTCTTTGGTGCAGGCATCTCTTGAATAGCTCTGACTTTGTCGGGATCTACTTCAATACCTCTTTGGCTGACAATGAAACCCAAGAGTTTTCCAGATCTAACCCCAAAAGTACATTTGTTAGGATTCAAGCGAAGCTGATATTTCCTTAGTCGTTGAAACAACTTCAAAAGGTATTCAATATGTTCTTCTTCTGTGCTGGACTTGGCTATCATGTCGTCCACATAAACTTCAATTTCTTTATGCATCATGTCATGAAAGAGAGTAGTCATTGCCCTTTGGTAAGTTGCGCCTGCATTCTTTAATCCAAACGGCATCACTTTGTAGCAAAAGGTACCCCACGGGGTGATGAAAGATGTCTTCTCCATGTCTTCAGGAGCCATCTTGATCTGATTATAACCAGAGAACCCGTCCATGAAGGAAAAGACGTTGAACTTAGCAGTGTTATCAACCAACATGTCAATATGTGGTAACGGAAAGTCATCTTTTGGACTGGCTTTGTTCAAGTCACGGTAGTCAACACACATTCTGACTTTGCCATCTTTCTTTGGAACTGGCACTATGTTAGCCAACCATTGAGGATATTCTGAGGTGACAAGAAAACCTGCGTCGAGCTGTTTTTGAACTTCTACTTTGATCTTGTTAGCCATATCAGGGTGAGTCCTTCGCAATTTCTGCTTAACCGGCGGACATTCTGGCTTCAATGGAAAGTAATGCTGAACAATATTGGTATCCAACCCAGGCATGTCTTGGTAGGACCAGGCAAACACGTCAATATATTCTTTGAGAAGGTTTGTCAACTTACTCTTGATATCAGTATCAAGCAGCGATCCAATGGTCACTTCTTTTTTGTCTTCTTCAGAACCCAAGTTGATCTTTTCTAAAGGCTCTTTGTGAGGCAGAATGGCTCTTTCCTCGTGCTTAAGTAATCGAGAGATCTCGTCCGGGATCTCCTCTTCTTCCTCTTCTTCGGCTTCGAACACAGGAAACTCAAAGTTGGGAGAGGGCATATGGTTATTGCATTCAATGGGTTTATCAATAGTAAATCTGCACATATGATTTATATTTATTTCAGAAAATTTATGAATGCAGGAGTGTATGCAGATTTTTTTTGAAAAAGTTTTTTTTTATTATTTTTTTTTTGGTTTTTTTAGGATTACCATTTCCAGAAAAAAGCAAAAATAAAACATATAATGTAGGGAATTCAAAATGACACTTTATTTATGATTCATTTTTGAAACAAAGCCCTAAACACAAACTCATTTGCCTTGGGCAGGACAAAGAGGGAAACTTTTAAAAACAAAGCCCTATACACAAAGTTATTTGGGCGGAACATTTAAAAGCAAAGCCCTATAAAACATCTCTCTGCTTTGGGCAAGGCAGGAGGTCAAAATAACAGCGAGGTGATTACTTTGAGCGGCGAACAACATTCGGAACGTCGACAGCCTTCCAGTAGCAACGAACTCCTCTGTGTATTATGTATTCAGGAAAATTTCCCTCGGAATTATCTTCAGTATTGACCGCTGGTCGAGCAGGATTTGAAGGTCCTGGTTTGTCAACCTTGTTCTTTGTAGAGTTGAAACGGTCTTCTTCTACTTCTTGAAGAGCATAAGATGAGTCACAATCTTCAGAATTTTCAGGGTGTTCTTCCCAGTCTTCAGGATGAAGAGACTCATTGTCAGCGACACTTTCTGAGTCAGTTGCGGGACCATCTTCCCCTTCATCTTCAAAAATGGCATTTATGTGATAATAACCATCTTCAGGATTGTTAATCTTGGTAGATGCGTTGAAGCTGAAATCTCTAGTAATTTCAGGTTGCTGAGAAAATTGACAGGGCTGATAAGCCTCTTCTGGTTGACTATTATATTCCAAAGAATCTCCCCATCCAGTTGGTTGGATATCTTCAATCGCAATCTTTGAACTTTCAGGCGCAGTATATTTCACCATATAATCAAATTTTCCACTTGGTTGTCCCAAGGTGTCCCAGATTTCTGCAGGAACAGGCTCAGTTTCTTTGCCTTTGGATTTCTCTGAAGGAGGATATGGTTCTTCCTGAGATATGTATCCCGAGTCATTGAGATAACATTTCCATTCTTCTTCATCATCGGAGAGACCTTCTTCGATGCATTCTTCGATAAGGACATTAACCTCTTGAGGAATTGGGTTAAGGAATCCTCCACTAATGAATGTTTCTTTGATCGGACGAAGGGTTTCATCCTTCTTGGTGCAGTTTGAGAATGTTGGTGAACATCCGAGACCTGCTCTAGTTTCATTCTTGGTAGGGATCACAACTTGCCCCCAACCAGTGGTAGTTCCATCTTTCACTACTTTTACCGCCTCTTTGTAAGAAGAGATCGATGCTTTCTTCTTGGAAGATTCGTCTTCTAAAGAGAGACCTTGGAACTGCGTTCCTTCCACATCATCAGCACCAATGAAAGAGAAATTGGATAAATGGCTCACCATCAAGGCTTGTTCTCCACTTATTGTTACCAATTTTCCATTTGTTACAAATTTTAACTTTTGGTGGAGCGTAGAAGTTACTGCCCCCCGCTTCATGGATCCATGGTCGTCCCAACAGACAGCTATAAGCAGCTTGAATGTCCATGACTTGGAAAGTGATTTGAAATGTATGTGGACCAATTGTCATGGGAAGGTTGACTTCGCCGATAATAGATTTTCGCGATCCATCAAATGCTTTGACAACTACACCACTGAACTTCATAGGCATTCCTTGGTAAGACAAGCGAGCAAGAGTCGTCTTTGGCGTAACATTCAAGGAAGATCCAGTGTCTACCAACACATTGGACAAAGAGTCTGACTGACAATTCATAGAAATGTGCAAAGCAAGATTGTGATTTTTACCCTCCTCGGGGAGTTCTTCATCACAGAAGCTTAAATTGTTACAAGCTGTTATGTTGGCTATTATCCCATCAAAGTGATCAACAGTCACATCATGGTCTACAAAAGCTTGATCTAAGACCTTCATCAGGGCTTCCCTGTGGGCTTCTGAATTCAACAACAATGAAAGTATTGAGATTTTTGAAGGAGTCTGCATAAGCTGATCCACAATCTTGTATTCACTTCTTTTGATAAGCTTCAAAATTTCGTCAAAGTCAGGATTGACATTGGTTCCACTGGACTGACCAACATCAGTGTTTGTATTACTGACAGGAGTTTCCACAGGATTTCCCACTGGAACATTGACAGGATTTTGTCCGGTTGCAGGAGCAACAGGTTGCTTTGAAGGTAGTGGAGTATACACACGTCCACTTCTTGTTACACGACTTACATCAGCAATGTTCACGACAGATGAAAGAGTAGGTAAAGGAACTTCTTGTCCATTCTTTATCATTGTAGCATTATAGTTGTATGGAACTGCCTTGTCAGAGTCATAAGGAACAGGTCCAGGTAGACAAATGATCAAAGGAGCAACAGGAACCCTTGGTTTGTTGTAAGTAACTTCTATGCGCTCAGGCATGTTGAAATGAGGAACGATGATGTTAACTTTAGGCATTTCCGAGTTGATATCTGAGACTAAAAGCTCATGCGGATAGCATCCTATCATGTTAACTTCATTTTCATCCCTATTTCTGTAGATCTGAATAGTACCATTATCCAACAGCACTTGGAGATCTCTTCTCACAATCGAACATCCATGAGGATCTACACAACATATGCTACAGGAACCGTATTGATGCTGGCGAAAACTCGGCCCTCGACAGAGAGTGGCGTGCATTTGTACCAAATCGGCTCTTGAGAAATTGATATTATAGACTCGGTACGGACCAGGACATCCATACACCATGTTTACAACATGCCCTCCATGATTGGGCAGCGGATTTGCTTGCACATTAGGATTCAAATTTCTGAAAGAGAGGAGATTAGATCTAACCAACCTCTGAACTTCATATTTCAAAGCTATGCAATGCTCAAGATCATGGCCAGGTGCTCCTTGATGATAAGGGCATGAGACCTCAGCTTTGTACCACCATGGGAGTTTCTCAGGTACAGGTGGTGGCGCTTTAGTTTGAACAATACCTCTTTCAATCAAAGCAGGGTACAATTCTGTGTAGGTCATTGGAATCAGATCAAACTGTGGAGCTCTTTGTACACGATTCTGATTATTGTTAAACTGTTGAGCCTGTGGTCGAGGCTGTTGTTGTTGAAACTGCGGGGTAAATCCCGGATTTGGTGCTGTATTAACGGCTGGTGCGATAGCAGCAATCTGTCGTTGACGATTGACATTTCCTCTTGGCCTCCCTTGGGATACCATGTCAACACTTTGTTCCTTCTTCTTTTGGAAACCACTTCCGAACTTTTTGGTTCCGCTTGAAGATCCACCTTCTTTAGTCAGACGTCCGGTTCGGACTCCTTCTTCTAGACGCATCCCCATGTTTACCATTTCGGTGAAATCACTTGGAGCACTAGCAATCATGCGTTCATAATAAAACGGACTGAGAGTATTCAAGAAGATCTTTGTCATCTCTTTCTCCTTTAATGGTGGATTAATCTGAGCAGCAGTTTCTCTCCATCGTTGGGCATACTCTTTGAAAGCTTCATGGTCTTTCTGAGCCATGGATCGAAGCTCATCTCTGTCTGGAGCCATATCCGAGTTATACTTGTATTGTCGGACAAAGGCCTCGCCTAGGTCATTGAAAGTCCGAATATTGGTGCTATCCAGACCTGTGTACCACTTCAGTGCGGCACCAGTCAAACTGTCTTGAAAGTAATGGATAAGCAACTGATGATTATCTGCATAAGTAGACATCTTCCTGGCATACATCACAAGATGGCTTTGTGGACAAGAACTACCTTTGTACTTCTCAAAGTCAGGGACCTTGAATTTAGCAGGTATTTGTACACTGGGAACCAAACATAGCTCCTGGGCATTCTTTCCAAACAAATCTTTTCCACGGATAACTTTAACTTCCAACTGCATCTTGTTAAACTGCTCTTGGAGATCTCCCACAAGATTACGCTGATTTGTGCTATCACCTTGATCATGATAAATCTCATTGCCATCATAAGGAACAGTGTGAACCGTAGGGGTCGGAACTGTCATAGTGGGTTGAGAAAGTGCCATAGTGACTTGAGAAAAAGTTACCCCCTGATTTGGAGTGAACTGTGAACTTTGTGCAGCAGGCGCTTCAGTTGTGGATGTTTGAACCCCAGAAACATTATGGCGGAAACCTGTACCGAAGCTGAAAGGCGTGCCCCAACCTTCTGGCATGGAGAAAGATGGAATGCTGAATGCGACTGTAGAAACTGGAGTAATGACCTCAGATGTCACTGTTGCTTGACTGTTGGGTGGCGGAGGCTGATTCTGTGCGGCCATTAAGGAGTCAACCAGAGTAGTGAGACTTTCCAACTTTTCCTGAAGGGTGGTCACTGTACCACGAAGCTCAATATTCTCTTGTTCAGAGTGTTCCATTACTCTTCTTCTGCTTGAACGAGTATTGTATCTGTGATCTGATTGCGAGCGCGGTCGAGAAACTTTGAGACGCGACAGCTTGACGATCTAATGGAGAAAGATCCAAAAGATAAGACTATACAACAGACTCGATATGCGGAATGATGTATGCAAAAAACAAAAAAAAAATGTTTATGATTTTTTCCAAATATTTTAAAGATTATTTCCTTGCAAACATTGGAACACAAACTATTCTTTTATTGAATAAATGGGAAATGTTACAACATTGGAGCGTAGCTCCTTACAAAAGCAAATGATAAATAAAAGCTAAACAATCCTAAGCATCTTCATCAGACGAAGAACCAAATGCATTGTGCAGCTTGAGTTTCATGATTTCTTTCCCATAATAAGCTTTCAACTTGGCCTTTTCGGTCCTCAGCTTGTCAATCACATTCTTCCAGTCGTCAGGAGTTGGAGCGTTGCTTGTTGAACCTTCAAGATTTCTCTTGCTTTCTTTGATGTACCTTTTGATTGCAGCGTCTTTCTGACGAATCTTCTCATCTTTGCTCATGAGCCATCCATCTTGACGGTAAAGAGTTTCTTCGTGATCTTTCACTCGTTTCTTCAACCTTCTGTTTTCCACATCGGTCTTACGAAACTTTTCTTCCCAAGCATCTTTCTCTATCCTTATCTTGGCTAAAGTGTCTTGGTATTCCTCCATAGTGGGAATGTTGGGCAATTGAGATACTGCAGGGAACATGGGTTTTTCATAAACATAAGGCATTTGAAACTCCTTTGCTCTTTTCTTTACCCAGCAGGTGTAGGTGTCCACGGCAATGCAATTTCTCGCTTCACCTTTTTCTTTCCATCGGACGTCGTACCAAGCTCTTACCATTCTTATTTTCAACCTTTGAGGATCATCCCCTTCTTTGTAAAAGTAGATTCCACTGCGAGACCAAAGGGTTTAGTTGAATTTGCATACCCGAGTTGTCGTCGGGCTAAAATCGGATTGTAGTTAATTCCTCCTTGTGTACCAATGAGGGGTACGTTGGCGAACTCTCCACAACTTTCAATGGTTTCTGTACCACAGTGAGCCAAGGTATACCAACGGATATCATTATTAGTAAGAGACATAAGTCTTCGAGGCCAACGCAAGCCTTCTCGGTTTTCTGTGAAAATAGGAGACTCAGGTAAGTGTGAAACAATCCATTGGAACAACAGAGGTGCACAACAAACAATGATTCCACCGCCTTGGCGATTCCTATGATGAACAGAGAAATACATGTCACCAAGCAAAGTCGGAACAGGATTTCCAATCAGAAAGACCTTTATGGCATTGATATCAACAAAGTCGTTGACGTTGGGAAACAGAACTAACCCATAGATGAGCAGGGCTAGTACAGCTTCAAAAGCTATCATGCTACTAGTTTCGATGAAATCAAAGGCTTTCTTTATTAGGAATGGTGAAGTTAGACCCGGGAGGTTTCCTTTGGTAGTCCAATTACTCTCTACTTCATATTTCTTCAAGTGGATACTTGCTGCAATGACGTGTGACTTAGGAATGGCTTCCAAACCATTGTAGGGTATTTTGTCAGACACAGGAATACCCAAAAGATTGGCATATTCTTCCAAGGTCGGTACCAACTGGTAGTCTGGAAAGGTAAAACAACGGTAGACGGGATCATAGAACTGAACCAGAGTTTTGAGAAGTCCTTCATCAACATGAGTATTCAGGATAGGCAAAAGCTTTCCATAACTTTCCCTAAAATCCGAAGGATCTTGTACAAAAGATGATAACTCTATCAGTTTTCCCACATCAGGCGCTTTGAAACCATATTTCTTGGTATGCCTCTTTACCTCTGCCATAACTTAATCCTAATGTTTGCAAAGAAAATTTCTCTAAATCTTTGGAAAAATCATGTTTTTATGGAAAAAAGATGGTTTTTTTTAATGAATGTATGAATGCGTGGATGCATGAATGCCACATATTCAAACATGGTAAAACAGACATGGTAATACGAACATGGTAACGCAAACATGGTACACAAACATGGTAACACAAACATGGTACACATAGGTTCAAAGGTCCAGCGTCACGAGCATGAGGTCAGAGAACCAAAAATGGGATAGTTCTAGTTAATCACCTGTACAACATGTTCTACTGATACGTCAGAGTCTACATTTTTCTTTCGGATATTACCGGCTTTCCACAATTCATCTCATGAGCCAGTAATATTCTCAAGAAAAACTCGTCTGAGTGTGGTTCTCCGCATGACAACTATCCAAGTCTTCACCTGGATCGTTTCTGCACCACGTCCTAATAAGGCCAGGATGGGTTGGGGTTCTACGGCCAACTCAGCTTCTACAGTTCAATGCAGCAATAATGTTTTCGCTACGAAACATGCTAAACATATATTACCAACAAGGAACCTCCACTGAGCGGAAGGATTCTCACGTACGCCTGTACATGACTATACCCTCCACCTAATTTCTTATGTGTACTTAATTCGGGTTAGGATTTGTCCATAATGTATCACTTGTAACAGAACCACACAAGTAACAGAACCAAAGAATCACACATGTAACAAAAATTAAAATAAAAACAATAATTAGAAATAACCCTTCCTTTGGAAACAATAAAAAGATGGTCCCCAGTGAAGTCGCCATTTTTCTGTCGCGGGCGAAAAATCGTTTTGTTCCTCTTTTTTGTGGGATGAGACACCTGATGCCTTCTTTGGGCTCGAGTGCTCAAAAAAATGATTTTTCTTTGTTTCGACCAAACTTTTTATTGTTTCCAAAAGAGGAAAAGGAAAAAAAGCTGCAATAACCTAAAAGTGGGGGGAGAGATCTTGGGTAAGAGGGTTGGTTATACGAAGGGAAGGTATTAGCACCCAACGTATCTATAGTACTCTATAGGATTCTTTATTATTTTCATTCCATGTTACGGTGGAGGTTCTGTTGTGAAATAGGTGGGACCTAAGGTGTTTGTTTGATTATGCTCGCAAAGATCATCGCGATCCTCTGCATACATATCCCCTAGAGGGAATCAGAGCATCTGTAGCTCGGGGTCTACGGGTGCTAAGGTTTGAATGGTTTGAGGGAGAAGTTTTGCTCGCCAAGGATACGACCTTGTGCCTACGTATTCTCAAAGGGATGTTGAGAAAGTCAGAGCAATCGTAGTTCCCACTTATGCTAATGGAAGCAAAGGAAAAGAGACAAATGTCATCTCAATGTTCGATGTATCTAATCTATATCATCACATACATCTGTTTGTTATTTGTTTGAAAATCTTTTCATTATAAGCCCTGGGCCATGCCACTTATGGCGCTTAGAATGATAAAGATGTTTTTGTTTGTTTAACCAGCCTTGTGGCAAAAACTTTCAATGAAGTCAGCTTTGTGACAAAAAGTTTTGATTAATCAGCCAGCCTTGTGGCAAAAGTTTCAATGAAGTCAGCCTTGTGACAAAAACTTTGATTAATCAGCCAGTACGGTGGCAAAACGGTTTGATTGATTAGCCAGCCTTGTGGCAAAAAAAAGTTTGATTGATTAGCCAGCCTTGTGGCAAAAAAGTTTGATTGTTTGATTGTTTGTGATGATATAGAAGAGATACTCCTATCATAGAGATGATAAATGTCTAATCTCCTAGGGTATTTGATTTGGATATTGGGGATGCTTATAAGAAGCCCGTGGGTCCTTGTACGAAGCCCAAGAGGAGACTAACCGAGGGTCCTTGCATTGTAAGCCCAAGAGGAGGCTATGGGAGGGACAATCCAGGGTCCTTGCATTGTAAGCCCAAGAGGAGGCTATGGGAGGGTCACTCGTTTGTACAAAGCCCAAGGGGAGGCATGGTATAGTTGGTTTGAGCTCTTAGAGCGATTTCATCGGGAAACCATACTCTATGTCCTAACCTAAACTAGGGAGATTCTTTGCACGAAGCCCAATAGGAGGCTATGGGGAACCTAGTGTTGTACTAAGTTGAACAAGTATATATAACACAATCACAAAAATGAACAAGTACAAACAAATATGAACAAGTACATGAACAATTATGAACAGTTATACATATATATGACAAAGTGTGTGTATATAATGGAGTTTATGAAGGAAATATACCTGTAAGCATGATCCATTTGTATACACAGGGGTTCGGGACTTATACTCGATGAAAGGTCCACTTGAATTTATTCAAAGCTATGTAAACAGGTATTTACAAGGGGCTTGGGACTTATACCTACATGGAGGCCCATGGTATTTTATGAAACATGGTTGATTGTTTTATTTACAGACGCGTCGTTTGAAAAAAAAACCGTTTGAAAGTTGTTTTGAAAGAAGTTTTCTTTTTTGTACAAAGAAAAAGAAAAGGGTATGAAAGGGGCTTGGGACTTATACCTACATGGAGGCCCATGGTATATTGAAAAGTTTTGTTTCTTTGAAGTTTTGTTGTTTTGAAAATGATTTGAAAATTGTTTGAAAAAAAGATTTTATTTTTGAAGAGGTTTTATTGTTTTGAAAAAAAACTGTACAAAAAGAAAAGAAATGGGACTTACACTCTCTAATATTCGAGAGGCCCCACTTCGTTTTGAAAAACAATGAGTTGCATGATTTGAAAGTGAATTGATTACTGTTGTGAAAACAGTTTTTTAGGCTTACCTCGAAGAATGAGAAAATTGGATTTCTGAGTTTGAGGTGTTACCGTGATCCTCAAGTGATGTGCTTGGAATAAATTAGGATTTAAACAGATGTTAAGCATCCTCACCAGCAGAAAAGAATGTCGAATAAGTTCACAGCTTTCAGCATTCCATGATCATCCAGTAATTGTTTATGGATTTCTACAGCAAATGGAAGACCAAACAAACAGAAAAAACAGAGAACAACAGAGAAATAATCTCGAAGTCTCGGATGCAGTTAGAAAATTCAAGTGATATAATCAAATAAAAATTTAAATGATTAACTACACAAGATAATATGAGAATATCAAATTCAAACAAAATTAATCTAAGAAAAGATATTTTTTTGTATTTTTTCATGGAAAAAGAAAATAATTAGAAAACATAAAATCAAATATGCATCTAAAATATTTTTTGGAGTTTTTTCAATAAGGATTAGAAAATAAAACTAAATCCTATATTAAATAAAATAATACTAAGTCTCTTTTTTTTTTTATGAAAACCCTTTTTTGTGAAAATTAGAAGAGAATTAATTAAAAAAACTAATTGGATGGGCCAGTAGGTGTTAATCCTGAAAAGGGAGGTGCAGGCCCAAGACTGAATTAAAAGGATGAAACAAAATGAACCGGACCGGGTCGGGTCAGTATGACCCGGATCCACTAGCTCTTATCACATGGGTTGGATTTTATGAAAACCCTAAATTAACACAAGAGGGACCACGCCTCTTTCCATTTCTCTTACTCGTTTATACGAGTTTTCTTCTTCCTGAAAAAAGAAACGATGAACAACAAGCTCATCTTCTCCCTCGAAGCAACATCCATGGATTTTCGTTCTCACCATCATCTCTTTCGCGAATGGTAACAACAACAATTTTTCCTCTCTCGGCTTCTCTCTTGATCACTCTCTACTCTCTGTTCTCTCTTACTCGAAAAAACAACAACAACAGCTTCTTCTCACGGTTTTCACGGTGAACAACAACGGCGGCTCTCTTTCCTCGGAACAACAACAACAGAAACTTGCCTCACAGAGAAAGAGCAACAGCGGCCATGGGAGAGTCCTCAGAGGCTCTCGGTTTCTTATTATTCAAACAAAAACAGGTTATGTTTCTCAACTTTGTTTTTCTCTGTTTTGACATAGCAACAATTATTTATACTCTCTGTTTTCAATTTTGAGCAATTTACAGGTACAACAATAATTAACAGCAAGGTTGAGAGTGAAAATAGAAGCTACTTACTTGCGGCAAGGAGGTGTTTGCCGGATTATTCATCGAGGTAAGCTTCTGGTTCCATGCGCTTCTGAGTTATTGTTTGTTATATCTGAACCGTGAGTTTGTTGTTGCTGAATTTTTGTATCTAAAATTGCTTGTTGTATGATTCTGAATTACAGCTCTGTGAAATTGTTACGTGTTGATTCTGCAACTTTGAATTAATTGCTTCTGCGTTTTTTTTAGTTACAGCAACAATAATTCGACCTCTATGTTTTTCGATTTTCAGCTATGCACAAGAATATCATTAACATATTTGCAGCAATGATTAAACAATAATATTGAGCATGAGGATGAACACAACTTACCTACGGCGAGGAGGTTTTCGCCGGTTTATTGTTGAGGTACACCTTGAATTCTTTATTGTTACTAACAACCTTGAATTGTTACTAACAATTTTCCTAACAACTTACTTGTTGTTGTAGACTTTTGATGAAGATGATACCACCTCTCTTTGGATTGTGGGAGAATTTCTTCTTCACCACTCTCTTTCAAGAAACTTTGTAACTAGAAACTCTTATTTTTTTTCAAGTAGTTTTCTTTGGTTTGAAGAATTTCTCCTTCTTACCAAGAAACATGAAAACTATAAGAGAAGAGGAAGAAGTGAGAAAGCTAGTAGTATAGTAGCTTTGGTGTGATTTGCAATGAAGTGAGGCCTTCTATTTATAGGAAAAGTTAAGGGTGTGTTTGGCATTTGGTAAACTTGATTGGCAAGTTTCAATCATTGCAAGATAAGAAAAAGAATAAGAATATTCTTTATGAGATTTTTCTCTTGCAAGTGGACATGAAATATCTTTGATTCCTTTTTGAATTATTTCTATTTTTTTGAATTATTTTCTTTGTTGGATTTTTGCTAATCTCACCCCTTTTTGTTTCTTTTTTTCATGTGACATGATCATTCTTGAGGAAAGCATGAAGAAAATTGATTTGAAGAATGGAGACTTTGAAGATTTCAAGAGTGAATTCAAGAATGTCTTTGAAGTTTTTTTTTTCTTGTAATTCCTTGTAATTCCAACTTTGTATGAATGGAACTTTGAAATGATGTAATTCTTGAATTTTAAATAAAGTCCCTTTGTAATTCATTTGAAAATTGAAACTTTTTCATGTAAAGAACTCCATTTGTAAATGCTTGAATTTCTCTTAGAATCCTTGAATGAAATTGTATGAAACTTGAATATTTCTTGAATGAATTTCAAATGCAATTTCTATGTCTTGAATCAATTCTTGAATTCCTTTGAATGATCCTTCTTCAAAAGGAAATGGTGGAATATCCTTGAAGTAGTGAAGTTTTGAATTTCAAGTCTTGAAATGTATTCTTGCACCATGAATTAGAAATGATCTTGAATTAAAATCCTTGAATCCATGATCTTGAATCATTTTTGAAATAATTTTCCAACAATGGACTAAACATGATATTTTCTTTGCAACTTTGATGAAATTTCCATTGGATGTTGTCATAGGGATTATTTGAAGATGATTGAAACTTTTGATTGACTTCCTGGGGATTTTTAGGGTTTCCCAAATGTGATCCCTGATTTCAGTCCCTGATAGTTCAAAACCCTGATCTGAGGATTTGTCTGGTCAATCTTTATGTAGGAGATGTCTTGAGCTAATGGATTAGGTCAAAATGATGTACTTGGGGTCTTGAGGTCTTGTCCCAAGTCATTGGGTCAAATCCTGAGCAAAAGTCAAGAGTATGCTATCTTCAGTCAAAACCCTAATCTGGTTGGTTCAGAGCCTTTGAGCTTGTTGAAATTAATCTCTGAGGACCAAATGTTGATTGTTGATGAAGATGATTCTTTTGAGATGAAGGGAGAACAAAACCCTAGTTGATTGTTGCTTGTACTGATGAGTGATTTCTTGATTAAATCCCTGCTGAGTCACAAGTAGCAAACACAAACTATGCAATTTGTTAGAGATGCAAATGATGCATATGCAATGATATGAGGTGGTATCTTAGGTCAAAAATTGGGGTATGACACCAGCAGCAGCAACATATTCTGCTTCTGTTGTTGAGAGGGCAATTGTAGCTTGCTTCTTGCTGTACCATGATATCAGATGACTTCCAAGAAATTGACAACTTCCAGATGTACTCTTTCTTTCAATTCTATCTCCATCATAGTCAGCATCACAGAATCCTACTAAGTTGTATTCTTTGGATCTTCTGTAAACTAAACCAACATTAGTAGTACCTTTCAGATACCTCAGAATTCTCTTAACCGCAGTTAAATGAGATTCTCAATCCGTATAATGATTTCTTTAATTTAAAAACATGATTTGGAGACTTGGCGTCTTCAAAACCAGGAGGTTGATGGACATAAACTTCTTCATCTATATAACCATTTAAGAAGGCACTCTTAACATCCATCTGATAAAGAGTGATGTTGTGTTGAGTGGCAAAAGAAATTAATAGACGAATAGATTCTAACCTGGCCACTGGTGCAAAGGTTTCTGTGTAGTCAATCCCTTCTTGCTGACTATAACCTTGAGCAACCAGTCTGGCTTTGTTTCTTACCACTTCTCCCTTCTCGCTTAGCTTGTTTCTGAATACCCACTTAGTGCCGATGATGTTAAATCCTTTTGGTCTAGGAACCAAGTCCCATACATCATTCCTTGTAAACTGATTGAGTTCTTCTTGCATGGCAATTATCCAGTCTGGATCTTCTAGAGCTTGATCAACAGAAGTTGGCTCGATCAAAGAAACAAGACCTAATTGACATTCTGCATTGTTCTTAAGGAATTCCCTTGTTCTGATGGGATCGTCTTTCTTCCCAAGGATCACATCTTCTGAATGAGCTGAAGCAAGTCTAGGTGATCTTCTGACTGTTGGCTCTTCAGAAATCCTGAGATTCTCTAAAGATGCAGCAACTTGATCTTCTGATCCATTGCTTCTGAGACTGCCAGCTTCTACAGCTTTGCTTCTTGGTTCTACTGCTTCTGATATATCAATATCAAAATCTGCAAAATTCTCAAACTGCTTTGGTTTTTCAAGACCAAGCTTATCATCAAACCTAATATTGATTGATTCTTCTACAATCAATGTTTCAGTATTGTATACTCTGTAGCCTTTAGAGCGTTCAGAATATCCAAGAAGGAAACACTTTTGTGCTTTAGAATCAAACTTACCAAGATGATCTTTAGTATTCAGAATAAAACATACACATCCAAAAGGATGGAAATATGAAATGTTGGGCTTTCTATTCTTCCACAATTCATAAGGAGTCTTATTTAGAATAGGTCTGATAGAGATTCTATTCTGAATATAACATGCAGTGTTTATTGCTTCTGCCCAGAAATGCTTAGCCATATTGGTTTCATTGATCATGGTTCTGGCCATTTCTTGTAGAGTCCTATTCTTTCGCTCTACAACTCCATTTTGTTGTGGAGTTCTAGGGCAAGAGAAATCATGGGCAATACCATTTTCTTTGAAGAACTCCTCAAAGAATTTGTTCTCAAATTCGCCACCATGATCACTTCTGACCTTTATGATCTTGCACTCCTTCTCAGATTGGATCTGAGTGCAGAATTCAAAGAACACTGAATGAGACTCATCCTTGTGTTTCAAGAACTTTACCCATGTCCAGCGGCTATAATCATCTACGATGACTAATCCATATTTCTTCCCTCTGACAGATGCTGTTTTGACTGGGCCAAACAGATCAATGTGCAAGAGTTCTAACGGCCTTGAGGAAGAAACAACATTCTTAGACTTGAATGCAGGTCTGGAGAACTTGCCCTTCTGACATGCTTCACAAAGAGCATCTGATTTGTATTTCAGATTTTGGAGTCCTCTGACCAGATTTAGTTTGTTAATCTGAGAAATCTTTCTCAAACTAGCATGACCTAATCTTCTGTGCCAGACCCATTGCTCTTCAGAAACAGACATAAGGCAAGTCACCTTCTGCTTCTCAAGATCTGAAAGATCAATCTTATAAATGTTGTTCTTTCTCTTGCCTGTAAATATGATTGAGCCATCCTTCTGACTTACAGCCTTGCAAGACTTTTGATTGAAGATTATATCATAACCATTGTAACTTAATTGACTTATGGACAATAAGTTATGCGTTAATCCTTCTACAAGAAGTACATTAGTTATGGAAGGAGAGTTACCAAGACTTATGGTTCCAGAGCCAATGATTTTGCCCTTCTGATCTCCTCCAAACTTTACTTCTCCACCTGGTTTAAGCACCAGGTCTTGGAATGTAGACTTTCTTCCCGTCATGTGTCGCGAGCACCCAGAGTCCAGGTACCATGACATTTTGCTTTTTGTCCTCTTTTCCGCCAAGGATATCTGCAACAAAAATTATCTTCTCCTTAGGTACCCACAATTTCTTGGGTCCTTTATTGTTAGTTCTCCTCAAGTTCTGATTGAACTTGGGTTTAGCAAAATATTTAACAGGAGGAACAACATGATATTCTTTAGGTTTGTCAGCATGATATTTCTTAGGATGTGTCACATGCTTCTTGGTGTGAACAGTGTTAAACTTCTGTGCATGTGAAGTGAGTCTAATATCATGTGCATGGCCATATTTGAACTGATCATACAATGGCTTGTATGTGATTTTCAGATCATCAATAGGTTCAAATTTATGTGAGGTATCACCCTCATAGCCAAAACCAAACCTTCTGTTTCCAGAAACACCATATATCATAGAAGCAAGATGACTTCTACCAATACTTCTAGATAAGAACTTTCTGAAGCTCGAGTCATATTCTTTCAGAATATGATTCATGCTAGGAATGGATTTTTCTGTTTCAGAAGGAGATCCACTATCTTTGGATAGATTAAAAACTTTTTCCTTCAGTTCAGAATTTTACACTTCCAGCTTCTTAGTTTCAAATTCAAACTGCTTCTTCAGCTTTTTGTATTTGATACTAAGATGAGCCTTGAGTTCCAGAAGTTCTGTTAAACTGGAAACTAACTCTTCTCTAGATAGTTCAGAAAATACCTCTTCAGAATCTAATTCTGATGTAGATTCTGATCCATCATCTTCTGTAGCCATCAGCGCGAAGTTGGCTTGTTCTCCTTCTGATTCTGATTCAGAATCATCCCATGTTGACATAAGACCTTTCTTCTTATGAAACTTCTTCTTGGGATTCTCCTTCTGAAGTTTTGGACACTCGTTCTTGTAATGTCCAGGCTCATTGCACTCATAGCAGACAACCTTCTTCTTGTCAGATCTTCTGTCACCAGAAGATTCTCCTCGTTCAAATTTCTTTGAACTTCTGAAGCTTCTGAACTTCCTTTGCTTGCTCTTCTAGAGTTGGTTTACCCTTCTGGAGATCATGGACAGTTCATCTTCTTCTTCAGATTCTGATTCTTCAAGATCTTCTTCTCTAGCCTGAAAAGCGTTAGTGCATTTTTTAACATTAGATTTTAATGCAATAGACTTACCTTTCTTCTGAGGCTCGTTTGCATCCAGCTCTATTTCATGGCTTCTCAAGGCACTGATAAGCTCTTCCAAAGAAACTTCATTCAGATTCTTTGCAATCTTGAATGCTGTTACCATTGGACCCCATCTTCTGGGTAAGCTTCTGATAATCTTCTTTACATGATCAGCCTTGGTGTAGCCTTTATCCAGAACTCTTAATCCAGCAGTTAGCGTTTGAAATCTTGAGAACATCCTCTCAATGTTTTCATCATCCTCCATCTTGAAGGCTTCGTATTTCTGGATTAGAGCAAGAGCTTTAGTCTCCTTGACTTGAGAATTTCCCTCATGGGTCATTTTCAATGACTCATATATATCATAGGCAGTTTCCCTGTTAGATATCTTCTCATACTCAGCATGAGAGATAGCATTCAGCAAAAAAGTCCTACATTTATGATGATTTTTGAAAAGCTTCTTCTGATCATCATCCATTTCTTGCCTTTTAAGCCTTACGCCACTAGCTTTCACTGGATGTTTGTAACCATCCATCAGAAGATCCCATAGTTCACCATCTAGACCAAGAAAGTAACTTTCCAGTTTATCTTTCCAGTATTCAAAGTTTTCACCATCAAATACTGGTGGTCTAGTGTAACCATTGTTACCATTATATTGCTCAGCAGAGCCAGATGTAGATGCAGGTGGATCTGTTGGAATTTCACCAGCCATCTTTTACTGAAGCGTTTTTCTCTTCCTGAATCTTTTCTAAACACGGTTAAGTGCTTGCACCTTAGAACCGGCGCTCTGATGCCAATTGAAGGATAGAAAAACACTTAGAAAGGGGGGGTTTGAATAAGTGTAGTTTAAAAACTTGAATGATAAAAACAATTTGCACAGTTATTTTTATCCTAGTTCGTTGTTAACTAAACTACTCCAGTCCACCCCCACAGAGTGATTTACCTCACCTGAGGATTTAATCCACTAATCGCAACAGATTACAATGGTTTTCCACTTAGCCCACGACTAAGTCTTCTAGAGTATCCTGATCACAACCTGATCACTCTAGGAACAAATGCTTAGACACAAGCTAAGAATTTCTTAGAGTATCCTGACCACCACGTGATCACTCTAATTACAACTGCTTAGACACAAGCTAAGACTTCCTAGAGTATCCTGATCAACACTTGATCACTCTAGTTACTTACAAATTAATGTAATCAAATTCTAAGAGTATTACAATGCTTCTGAAAAGCTATAATCACAACAGTGATATTTCTCTTAACGTTTAAGCTTAATCTCACTAATATATTACAACAGCAATGTAGTGAGCTTTGATGAAGATGAAGTTTCTGAGCTTTGAGTTGAACAGCGTTTCAGCAAGTTTTTCAGAATAAGTTCGTTCAGAATTGGTAACCTTGCTTCTCATCAGAACTTCATATTTATAGGCACTTGAGAAGATGACCGTTGGGAGCATTTAATGCTTTGCGTATTCCGTACAACATTGCATTTAATGTTTCACGCTTTTGTCAACTACCTCGAGCCTTGTTCACGCTGTGTCTACTGACGTTGCCTTTAATAGCTTCCAACGTTCCTTTTGTCAGTCAGCGTAGCCTGCCACCTGTACTTTCTTCTGATCTGATGTTTGTGTATACAACGTTTGAATATCATCAGAGTCAAACAGCTTGGTGCATAGCATCTTCTTGTCTTCTGACCTTGAAGTGCTTCTGAGCGTGATACCATGAGAACTTCAGTGCTTCTGCTTCTGAACTCAAGTTCTTCTGATGCTTCCATAGACCCATGTTCTGATTCTGCTTTGACCATCTTCTGATGTCTTGCCAGACCATGTTCTGATGTTGCATGCTGAACCTTCTGAGTCAAAGCTTCTGAGCGCTGATTTGTGCATACTCTTTATATATTTCCTGAAAGGGTAATTGCAATGTATTAGAGTACCACATTATCTCACACAAAATTCATATCCTTGTTATCATCAAAACTAAGAATAATGATCAGAACAAATCTTGTTCTAACAGATCAGATCCGTCGTCAGGAAGAGCTACTTCAACAACATGGTGAAAAGCGGAAGAGACAACAAGAGGATTTATTTTCCTCTGGTAGTCAGGAAGATTCAGTTGCATGGAAGGGAGTTGCTGATAAGATGATGGTCGAGAAGACTCATTTGAAGGCCTTATATGAAGAGGAATTGGAGAAGCTCCGTAGGAAGCTGCAAAGAGGAGCTGGATCTTCATCAGAAGCGTTCCCTTCTAGTTTTTAGCTTTTCTGTTGTCTTGTAATTTTGAACTTTTAACTTTTTGTAAGCTTTTTCATTATTGATGAAAGAATGTTGTTATGTTTTATGTTGTATTTTATTAATGTTTACAATTAATGTCTTAAAATTCCTTGAAAACCAAAATAAAAATCATCTGCATTGCAATTCATGCATCATTCCGCATTTCGGTCTTGCTTCCGAGAGTATTCCCGAGGTCTTATTTGGTGTTCTTCATACAGAATCAAGCTGTCTCACCGGTATAATACTCGAACTAACTGCAAGAAGAAGATGGAAGGTCTTGAACAAGAAAACAGAGAATTACGTGAAGAGGTTGTTACTTTGAGATCTGGGGTGGAGCGTCTCACTGCTCTAGTTGAGACATTGATGCCTACTCAGAATCATAATCAGAATCAGGTTCTGTAAGTTTAAGAGAGCACCTAAGAGGGGGGGTGAATTAGGTTTTCAAAGATTTATCCAGTTTTAGAATACTTGTACTTATTTTTTGGTTAAGTGTTTGAAGGTTTTTGAATGGTTCTTTTCTTTTCTTGGTAATAGTGATGAAAGCGGTAAAATGCGGAAAAGTAAAGAACACAATGATGTATACTGGTTCCCCTCACAATCCGAGAGTACTCCAGTCCCCTTTCAAATACGAAAGAGATTTTACTATTGTTAGATCTTTGTACAAGCCTATACCAAGACTCCTCCTACAATCTTCTAACAAAACCACCAAGAACAATCCTCTTGGATTTCAATAAGTCCTTAAGAGAACACCCTCCCTAAGGATACCTCTTGTTTCCAAAACTATGGACAACAAGGTTACAACTACCAAGAACAATCCTCTTGGATTTACTAACTTGATTATGAGAACAATCCTCTCACTAATCAACAACCCTTACTTCCAACAATCTTGGATAGCAAGTCAATAATAACAAGAACTTTTTGAATAGATATTTGAATAATAGTGATCACTTTAAGTGATGTATCAATTAAATTGATCTTCCCTTCCAATGACAATAATTCTCAATTCTTAAGTAATAGATTGCTCAAGACTTTTTCTGTTTTGGATAATGTGAAAGTATGCACAAGAAATCTTGAGTGAAGGTTGAAGAATGTAAGAAAATGGATTCTGAAAATTTCTAAGAGTTTTTATTTATTGGAAGAGGTAATTTGTGATTTGAAATTCTTTATATTTATATGTGCATAACACCCTTTTGAAACATGGCAAATGAATGAAGAAATACCATGAACAATTGTCAAATTGAAATGAAATGGTTCCATGAAATGGTGTATGAAAGGGTGTCTAAAAAGTTGCTGGTTTTTCAATTTCGTACAGGATGCAATCGATTGCACAAAGACAGCAATTGATTGCACAAGGGCTAACAGCTATATTTTTTGAAAAAGCTTCAGCAAGCAATCGATTGCACTAATAAGACAAAAAATCTGCAAAGTGTTTTTAGGCCATATTTTTGAAAAAGCTTCAGGGAGCAATCGATTGCACCAATACAGCAATCGATTGCATGGTAAGGCAGAGACAAATTTTTGGCTTCTGGAAGAGGGATCAATCGATTGCTTGAAGTGTGCAATCGATTGCACATAATAAAAAATGGAATTTTTGTCTAAGTCTTTTGTGTTATGGTTATGGAAAAGGTATGTAATGATCTTTGATGATTTGAGCAACCAAGACTTAAGTATTTTATGAGAGTTATTGTTATACCTTCTTTTTGATGCTTGAACCATAGTCTTGACTAAAAAGCTTTATGATTGAATAACATCTTTGCCTTCTTGATACTAAGAGATTTGTCTTCATCAAAACAAAGTCTTTCATTGAGAAGCTTGAATTTACAGGTTCCTCCTCCTCCCAATGCCCAAGCTCAAGGTCAGGCCACTGTGATTTCTGAAATCGCTGCTACAACAATTCCTGTTGTTCCTGCTGCTGCTACTAAGCAATGTATGCCTAATGGATGTCCCTGGGGTATGCCTGAAGGTTATCTGTCTGTTCCTGAGATGACTCGTCCTTTGACTCCTGTCATGGTCAACACGTCTCCTATCGTTCATACTGGTCCTTTTGTCCCAGAGCCCATTTATGATGCTGCGCCAAGTGAAGGTTTGGGTATTCACGACAGAATGGATGGTTTCCAAGATCGGTTTGAAGAATTGCATAAAGAGATGAAAGCCCTGCAAGGGAAAGAGTTATTTGGAAAGAATGTGCATGATCTCTTCCTTATTCCCAATGTGAAAGTACCTGCTAAGTTCAAGTTGCCTGAATTCGAGAAGTATAAGGGAAATTCCTGTCCTCAAGCACATCTGGTGATGTATGTAAGGAAGATGTCCACTCACACTGATGATCAGCGTCTGTTGATCCATTATTTCCAAGACAGTTTGACTGGAGATACTTCTAAGTGGTATATGGGCCTCGATAGCACCCATATTCGCACTTTTAATGATTTAGCTAAGGCGTTTGTAAAGCAATACAAGTATAATGTGGACATGGCTCCTGATCGAGATCAGCTGCGAGCTATGATGCAGAAAGAGAAGGAATCCTTTGTATGTAGTTATAATTATTTGGACATGATCATCTTGAAGAATTTTTTGTACCTTAAAAGTTTAAGACAAGGAAATACACAAGCATAACATATAACACCTTTCTCCCCCTTTGACATTATCAAAAAGAAGGGAAAGATGGGTGAAAGATAGTAGTATAACATATACCATAACATAGGACATTAAAAGCTTAATCATTCATGCACTAAAATATAAAGATAAGAAATTCAAATAAGGTTTATGGTAGCAAGTACCTTACATAAAACTTGACTAAAAAATAACATATCATGATAAGATAATAAAAGAAACATACTTAAGCTAAGAAAGCAACACATATGATAATTGAAATACATAATAAAAACACATCATGAGTGGTCCATATCATTGTTGGTGTTGTTGTTGTTGAAGGAGTTTGGTCCTTGGTAGGGAAAATGAGTTTGAATAGGTGGAACCATTGGAGTAGGGTCAGCCGGGTTATTCGGATCATATGGTGGAATGTGAAGATGAGTGTAAAGGTAAGAGAATTGTTGGTTCACATCATGGCGAAAATTATTAATCCAAGTTGTAGTGGATTCATTAATATAGTTCCATTGGTTGTTGATGGAGGTGTTGAGATTTGAAAATTGTGTAGTCATGAAATCATGGAGTTCTTAAATGCTTGGACCATTTGAACCATGTGAAGGACGAACATCTTCTTCACCACCTTCAACCTCTTGCTCATTTCCTTCATTCTCTATGACATCTTCACCAATGTAAGTAATAGTTTTTGTTTCCGGATTATATAGAACACCCATCCTAGCATCAAGATTCTTAATAGAAATTTTATTAACTTTTCCATCCATCAAACTATACTCAAAACCATCAAAGTTAATCTTGAAATGTTCCAAGATACGCGTAATCACCCAAGCATATGGTAAGGATTTGGATTTGTGGTTAAAGGTCAACATGTGAATCAAAATCATTCGAGCCCAATTGATATATATGTTATTCTTGACAGCATACAAAACTTGCATTTCAAGATCCGTGATGGTGCAATGATTTCCAGCTCTTGGAAATAAAACATATACCAAAAAATAGTGAAACAACCTATCATCAATGTTAAGAATTCCAGCCGACCAAGATCCTCTAGATGGTTCTACTCCACCAAGTGCCTTCACTCGTTTCTCATGAAATTCAACTTCGGTCATCCTACCAATACTATAGTAAAAATCTCTTTTGACATAAGCAGTCCATTCTTCATCCTCAGGATCATACAACACACTACCGGTATAAGGGATGCCTAAAATTTTTCCAAGAATTTTGGCATTCAAGTATAATCTTTGCCCATTAATGTAAGTAACAAATTTTCCATCAGTTGTAACTATATTACTGAAGAACATCTTAACTAAATCCGGATAATATGGTCCATATGAGGAAATGAAAGAATCTAAGCCCAAAGAAGTTAACTTATTCTGAAAATTGAAACATTCTATAGGAAAAGTAGAGAGAATACCATATTTGGGAGTTAGAACACTCTTCCTTTGATAGAATTTCCTAAACCTTTCTTCTTGCTCCTCAGTGAGATGTTGGAAAAGTAGTGGGGTTTCCATGGAAGAGGATGAGACCTTCTTCTTTCCCTTTTCAGATGTAGAGACCTTTCTCTTTTGTCTTGAGGCCATTGAAGGAAGACTTTGGTGAAGAGAAATTTAGGTTTTAGAGGATGATTTTCGTTTTTGGCTTAAGGGTGTGTGGAAAAGTGATTTTTTTTGAAACAACTTATATTAGGTTTTAAGAGATAATGGAGTAATAAAATTGATATGGGGTAGAGAGATTTTTATGAAAAGGTTGGAAAGTGTAGAGATGTGAATGGGCAATAAAGAGGTTTGACTCATTTTGATTGATCAAAGTGGAGGTGGGAAGAAAAGAAGGTGGGAATTAAATGATTTGACCAAACAATGAAAGAGCATTAAAGAAAATCTGTCACAAACAGTAAGCAATCGATTTACACATGGGTGCAATCGATTGCACGAAGCTAAAACAACAAAAAAAAATAAAACGAACAGTGAGCAATCGATTGCTATAGGAGGTGCAATCGATTGCTTCCAGCGAAAAATCAACAAATACAAAGAACAAAAACTTACTGCTTCAATATGCAATCGATTTGCATTATCAAGCAATCGATTGCATCATACAAAAATTTAAAAAAAAAAAACATAACATAGCCTAGATGACAGTATTTTTGATACAATTAAACATAACAATATTAAGACAACATGTGTAACCATTCTCCAACATATATTTGAATAAATCAGACCATATTATATCTTGTTTTCACAAATGAAATTGTGAAAGAAGATTTAAAATATTGAATATATGACATGTGTATCTTATATGATGAACCATTCTTTTGACTATATTTAGATATTATGTTCATCAAAAAAAATGCCGAGATCATATGTAACAATTGTTGTGGTCTTGTAGTGGACACACCATTCTTAAACTTGAGATTTTTGTTGCCCTTTTTAATAATCACCACACAGTTGATAGTGCCAAGAATCATTCCTTTAAGGTATTTCCCATATGCGAAATCACCCTTGGATTTTAGAGCTAGATTTGAAAGTTAGTTTAAGTCTTCCATCAAATGCTAAGAACCACCACTTGTCAAAAGTACCATAGATATTAAGTGGTCCTCAAGCAAACCTACAAAACAAATTAAGTTTGATTTGGTACCCAATGTGCTTTGGGTCCATCATAGTTAGTTCCTTTCTCAACCCATACATAATGTCCACTAGGTACACTAAAGTTTCTTACATAACAAGCATTGGGTGTGTGACCAATAATGCCACAATAAAAACAAGTAGGTTCAAAGTTACTTCTATATCTAGGAGGATAAGATTTCTTCTTAACAAAGTTCTTCCTTTTAGGATAATGTTGAATTATTTTAGGCTTGTTAATTTTCTCTTGAATTGGTTGGTCATTAGCCTTGACAAATATAGTTTTGTTTGAACTTGGTTTTGAGAACTTTGAATACCCAAGCCCACTTCTATCATTAGAATACCTTTGTTGACTAAGGATACCCTCTAAACCAATTTGTCCTTTTTCATATCTTTCTAGGACTCTCTTTAATTGGACAATTTGAAAAGAAAGTGATTCACAATTATTACATGTAGATTTTTGTTCTATTTTATCAACATATTGTTTCTTTTCAATCTCAAAGTCCTTTTGCATGGTATCAACCTTTTGTTCAAGAGATTTGATTTGTTTCTCTTGTGTTGATATGGTTCTATATAACATCTTGCATTCATTTAATAGTTCTTTTATGGCACCTTGAGCATCATGATCATAAATGGAAAGTTCATTACTAACCTCATCGTCTTCATCATCAGAATGGTGTGATGCCATGAATACTAGATTTGTGCTTTCTTTACTATCCGAATTGGATGATGAACTTGTATCAATGTCTTCCCATGCACCATAGGCCTTTTTATTCTTGAAGTCCTTTTTGTCTTTGACGCCACCGATCTTGGAAAGTTTAGGACAATCATGTTTTATATGACCTTGCTTGCCACATTCATAACATGTGACATCTTGTGTTGAAGTGGAAGCCTCTTTTTTTCTTTCTTTTCTTTGAGATTTTTTCATTTTCTTGGTAAAGTTATCATCATCTTCACTAGTGGATTCTTGGGGCTGCATTCTGAATAACTCGTATTCTTGACTTAAAATTTGTGATCTTAATCTTTTATCTTCGGTGGTTCCTTCATAAGTTTCCACCAACGTATCCCATATTTCCTTTGCAGTGGTGCATGCCGAAATGCGAAAAAAATCGTTCATGCTAAATGCACCTTGAAGAAAATTGATTGCCTTTTTATCATAGATGACCTTTTTCTTATCATCGTCATTCCATGAATCTTTAGGCTTTGTTGATTCAACACCGTTGACAATAATTGTAGGAATAAAGGGACCATTTTGGACTGCTTCCCATATTTCTATTCCTTGTGCTTTTAAGTGAGCCTTCATCCGAATTTTCCAGAAGTCAAAGTATTCTTCACAAAACAATGGAGGTTTGTTGAAACTACCACCATATTTGATAACCGGATTTGCGGAAGCCATTCTGGATCTTTTAGGAACAAGTTACATATAACTTGCTCTGATACCAATTGTAAGTTTAAGAGAGCACCTAAGAGGGGGGGGTGAATTAGGTTTTCAAAGATTTATCCAGTTTTAGAATACTTGTACTTATTTTTTGGTTAAGTGTTTGAAGGTTTTTGAATGGTTCTTTTCTTTTCTTGGTAATAGTGATGAAAGCGGTAAAATGCGGAAAACAGTAATTGAAATGAAATGGTTCCATGAAATGGTGTATGAAAGGGTGTCTAAAAAGTTGCTAGTTTTTCAATTTCGTACAGGATGCAATCGATTGCACAAAGACAGCAATTGATTGCACAAGGGCTAACAGCTATATTTTTTGAAAAAGCTTCAGCAAGCAATCGATTGCATCAATACAGCAATCGATTGCACTAATAAGACAAAAAATCTGCAAAGTGTTTTTAGGCCATATTTTTGAAAAAGCTTCAGGGAGCAATCGATTGCACCAATACAGCAATCGATTGCATGGTAAGGCAGAGACAAATTTTTGGCTTCTGGAAGAGGGAGCAATCGATTGCTTGAAGTGTGCAATCGATTGCACATAATAAAAAATGGAATTTTTGTCTAAGTCTTTTGTGTTATGGTTATGGCAAAGGTATGTAATGATCTTTGATGATTTGAGCAACCAAGACTTAAGTATTTTATGAGAGTTATTGTTATACCTTCTTTTTGATGCTTGAACCATAGTCTTGACTAAAAATCTTTATGATTGAATAACATCTTTGCCTTCTTGATACTAAGAGATTTGTCTTCATCAAAACAAAGTCTTTCATTGAGAAGCTTGAATTTACAGGTTCCTCCTCCTCCCAATGCCCAAGCTCAAGGTCAGGCCACTGTGATTTCTGAAATCGTTGCTACAACAATTCCTGTTGTTCCTGCTGCTGCTACTAAGCAATGTATGCCTAATGGATATCCCTGGGGTATGCCTGAAGGTTATCTGTCTGTTCCTGAGATGACTCGTCCTTTGACTCCTGTCATGGTCAACACGTCTCCTATCGTTCATACTGGTCCTTTTGTCCCAGAGCCCATTTATGATGTTGCGCCAAGTGAAGGTTTGGGTATTCACGACAGAATGGATGGTTTCCAAGATCGGTTTGAAGAATTGCATAAAGAGATGAAAGCCCTGCAAGGGAAAGAGTTATTTGGAAAGAATGTGCATGATCTCTTCCTTGTTCCCAATGTGAAAGTACCTGCTAAGTTCAAGTTGCCTGAATTCGAGAAGTATAAGGGAAATTCCTGTCCACTCACACTGATGATCAGCGTCTGTTGATCCATTATTTCCAAGACAGTTTGACTGGAGATGCTTCTAAGTGGTATATAGGCCTCGATAGCACCCATATTCGCACTTTTAATGATTTAGCTAAGGCGTTTGTAAAGCAATACAAGTATAATGTGGACATGGCTCCTGATCGAGATCAGCTGCGAGCTATGATGCAGAAAGAGAAGGAATCCTTTAAGGAATATGCTCAGAGATGGCGTGAGGTTGCCGCCCAAGTAATTCCTCTGATGGAAGAGAAAGAGATGACTAAAATTCTCCTGAAGACTCTTGGCCCATTTTACTATGGAAAAATGATTGCAAGTGCTCCTGTAGACTTCATTGAAATGGTGGGTATGGGTGTTAGACTTGAAGAAGCTGTGCGAGAAGGTCGTCTGGTTTAGAATGACAATTCGTCTGGTGGTGCGAGGAAGTATGGTTCTTCTTTCCAAAAGAAGAAGGAATCAGATGCTAATGTTGTTTCTCATGGAAGGAATAGTCGATCCAGAAATCAACCTCAACAAGTGGCGTCAGTGACTCCCGTTGTGAATTCAGTGCCTGTAGCTCCTGTTAATCAACAACCAGCAAGGTGGAATCCGTATCCTCGAGTTAATTTTGATCCTATCCCCATGACATATACAGAATTGTATCCCGCTCTAATTCATAAGAAGTTGGTTCAACCAAGGTCACCGCCTCCTGTTCCAGAGAAACTCCCTTGGTGGTACAAAGCTGATGCCACTTGTGCTTTTCATCAGAATGCTCCTGGGCATGATTTAGAGAATTGTTGGCCTCTAAAGAATGAAGTTCAGAGATTGGTCCGTTCTGGTATGCTTTCCTTCCGTGATATTGGTCCAAAAGTGCAGAACAATCCATTACCGACTCATGAAGCGTCTGCTGTGAACATGGTGTATGGATGCCCTGGAAAGTATAAGATTTATCTTGTGGAACACATCAGAGGATCGTTGGTAGAGATGCACGCCACTCTGTGTGAATATAGTCATTATGAGCATAATCATGCTGCTTGTAGGATTTGTTCAGTCAATCCTCGAGGACGTTATATTGTGAGAAGAGATTTACAAGAAATGATGGATCAAAGGCTCATTGGGATTCTTAGAGACAGAGATGAAGATGATGTCAATGTGATTGAGCCATACTTTGAAATTCCAGAATGCATAGAGATTGGTTATTACGGAAAAGCTGCTGTAGAGCCTCTTGTGATATGTTTGCCTGGATCTGTACCTTATAGCTCTGACAAAGCTGTACCCTACCGATACAATGCCACCATGCTGGAAAGTGGAAAAGAAGTCGAGATTAAGCCTTTGTCTTCTGTTGAGAATATAGCAGATGTCAGTAGAGTGACTAGAAGTGGACGAGTTTTTACTCAGCCCCAAGCAGTTGTGGATGTCCAAAGGAATCCTACTCAAGTGCCTGTGAATATTAATATTGCGACAAAAGTGAATGATGGGTTGTCTTCAGGAAAGAAGATGGATGAGATTTTGAAGCTTATCAAGATGAGTGATTATAAGATTGTGGATCAGTTGCATCGTACTCCGTATAAGATCTCTATAATGGAACTATTGACGAGTTCTCTTGCTCATAGGGATTCTTTGATGAAGATACTTGATCAGACCTTTGTGGATCATGATGTGACGTTGGATCAGTTTAATGGGTTTGTGAGTAATATCACTGCATGTAACAATTTGAGCTTCAGTGATGAAGATTTGCCTGAGGAAGGAAGAAATCATAATTTGGCTCTGCACATCTCTGTCAGTTCCAAAGAGGACTCGATGTCTAATGTGTTGATGGATACTGGCTCATCGTTGAATGTCATGCCAAAATCCACTTTGCTAAGTTGTCTTATGGAGGCACACCAATGAGATTTAGCAATGTGATTGTGAAGGCTTTTGATGGATCGAAGAAGTCAGTGGTTGGGGAAGTTAACTTGCCCATTTGTGTTGGACCATTTGTCTTCACGATTACTTTATAAGTGATGGATATCTTTCCTGCATACAGTTGTTTGTTGGGACGCCCATGGATCCACGAAGCTGGAGCAGTTACTTCGACTCTTCACCAGAAGTTGAAATTTGTGAAAGATGGGAAGATGGTTGTCGTGAATGGAAAGCAAACAAACCCCTTGCAACTTCTCTTCTCATCCCTACCAAATTCACCAAAGCTCTCTTTTCTTTCATAAAGTTTGTGAGTCACATCTTGAACCTCCCAAACTTTGAGCTAAACCACCATCCATTTCACTCTTTTTTCTTCAATTGTTGAGAGATCAAGATTTGTGTTGGTGATTCTTGAAGTAGATCTAAATTTTGTTCAAGATTTGGTAATTTTCTTCATCTTTTTTCATCTATCATAATGTGATTCTTTTGTGCTTGTGTTTGATGCATCATTGATGCTATATTGGTCCTATTTGATGGTAAATTGATGGAAAATTCGTGCTCTAATTGATATGTGATCATAAGGTGTTTGAATGTTTGCCTAAATCAAGTTTCATAGTTCATAATGCTGTTTTTTTGAAAACTGTGCGCAGGAAATCGATTTCCTACAAAGGGAAATCGATTTCCACTCTGTTTTTTGCGCCAGATTTGAATTCTGCAGGCAGGAAATCGATTTCCTACAGAGGTAAATCGATTTCCAGTGAGGCAGAATGCTTGTTTTTGCTATTTTTGACTTGTTTTTGGTTCTAACTCTTCTTTTGATATTTTCTTCGAATCACAAATTAGAGGCCTAATTTCTCTCTAATTTCAATGGACTTAGGGCGTCGATAGGATGAGAATCCAAATCCGCAAAATAAAGTGATTGAAATTATGGATGAAAGGAGCTTTTAATGTGGTTCCATCTTTTATTTCTTTTTCTTTTGATCGATGAAAGTCTTAATACCTTGAGAATTCTTATGGATTCTTGGTGAAGACTAGATCGCTCCTTATTTTTCTTTTCGTGCGGTATTGCTTTCGGAGAGTGATCTATATATCGCTTCTCTCGCATGCATTAGCACATAAAGTTTTGACCAGCCTCGTTGTAGGGTGACTTCTACATAAGTCACTTGGCGATCTGCTTAACATAGCGCAATATTTCGTGTCCCGATCATAAAAAGATCAAATATGGAAGAGAATTGTATGCGGTTGATTTAAGACTTATGGAGATTTATCGCGTAGTCGCTATAATTTTATCAAGCTTCTGATAAATGTCCATTGAATTTAAATCCGAGAGCATCCTTCAGTCACCATTTATATTCATTACTAACTTTGATAACATACTTGACAAGTTTCAAGATGGTTATCTTTAACATCTAACAATTGACTTTAATTTCCGCAAGTTATTATACCGCTCTTTATATTTTGCTTTATGCTTTATCATTTCATCATATTTACATTCCGCTATTTTCTCTTTGTCCATTTGGACACTATGTTTATGATTCCGCTATTTTCTCTTTGTCCATTTGGACCATACTTAATTTTATGCTAAAACACTAATAATCAACAAAAATCTAAAAAACACATAAGGCTCTCTTTCGGACTATTGGTTACTATCCCGAGCATTTTGGAGATTTAGACTTATGGACTTAGTGCCTCTGGACCCTTATTCTGTTATTACTCTGTGATTGTTTTGTCTGTCTGGCATTGGATTGTTGTCTGTTTGTGAATGCAGGTATTTCCTTGAAAGTCCTTGATGGTTAATTCCAAGGCATTGAGATAAGGATTTTACCCGAAAACAGCCGTTACTCTGCCCGATTTTCGTCAGAATTTTAATGTGCTTAATGCAAAGTGGTGCTAAAGACAATAAGTTTATCTAGATCCCCAAGTGATAATGTGTTGGTATTAATAGTCCAAAGGATGGGAAATCTACCTTGACTCATAATGTCAAGTGTTGGCCTCTTCTTCGGTTAGACCGTTCTTTTCCTTAGCTTTTATTTTACGCAATAGGATAGCCTCTTCATCTCCTCCCACTTCTTAGATTTTCAAAATCTTCTCCCTTTTTCAAAAACCTTCTTATGTTTGTAAAATCTTTTCAAAACCTTTTCTTTAAAATATCTTTTGCCCTTAGTGGCTTTTCTTCAAAAGTTTAGACACGACTAATTGTCGAAACGAGTGGCGATACCCCACGATTTTGAAATTGATTGATATAATGAGATCTTTTCCGCGTGAGAGAGCTAGTGGCATACTCGTTGATTTTATCCGAGTTGGAGCCCTTCTTTCATTTGCGATGCAAAGAACTCGTTTGTTCTCATGCTCAAGATCAATGGCTGAGTATTTCTCTCCGACGATGATAAAGTGTTTATTCGTTTTAAAAATGTTTTCCCTTTTAAGCGGAACTACATTAGCTCTGACTTCTCCATTGCACCGAGGAGGTATGTAGGCACAAGGCTTAACGTCTTGCCGAGCTTATTTTAAAAATAAAACAAACCCTTTTCTAGCACACACGACACAGATTTTCAAAAAGGTTCCTGTGGAATACCATAGATATGAGGGGTGCTTAAAACCTTCCCCTTGTATAATCAACACCCGTACCTGAGATCTCTTTCTTGTTTTAAACTTTGGGTTTTACGTTCTTTTCCCTTTTCCTTTGGAAACAATAAAGTGCGGTGGCGATTTCAAACGAAATATTGAGTCGAGTCAATTCCATGGCTTTGATCTCAGATTTTCCCCACTACAGAAAAATGGGGACTTCACTGGGGATCCAGTTTTAAGTGTGTTAAGCCTAATTTTGTTTATCTGTGTGTTTTTTTATCTGTATATATTATTGTGTGCTTTGTTTGTTTTTTTCTTTTTTCTTTGGTGCTCGATGGTTCCTCTGTGATGAGATAAAGTTCTAACCCGAACTTTTGTGAGTAACTTGAGATAGGAGGTGGTAAGACCAATAGTCGCTTGTCAGGAGCAATCCTTACCATGAGCGTCATATGGTGGAACCCCAATCTGTGGAGGCCTCATGGAAGGTAGTAGATGTTGTTACGAACCATCGTAAGAACGCTATTACTTTCAATAGTGAGTGTCCGTAGAAGCTGAATGGCCTAGAACCCTTTTAACCCATCTAAGCCTTTTTAGGATGTAGTGCAGAAACAAGATCAAGTACCAATTTGAGCTTGTTGTCATGCGATACTATGCTCAGACGAGGTCTTTTTAAGCATATTATTGGCGCCCATGAGCAATTGTGCGTGCCGGTAATATCCGATAGAAGATTGAAAACTCTGGGAACCTTTGTAGAACCCGATTGGCAGGTACAAAATCCCTTAGAACACACCTTGTGGGATGGGTAGACCCATGGCTCCATGCTCGTGACGTCGAACCTTTGAACCTGGATTGTGTGATTTTGTGTGATTTGGTGTGATCTTGTGTGCTCTTGATTGTGGTTGATGCATAAACCATGCATTCATAAAAAATGTCTTTCACAAATGGTTTTCAAGGAACTTAGAGACTTTGTTTGTAAACATCACAGGTACCATGGATCAAAAGAGAAGCATCAAGAAGTACACTTTCAGGAATTCAAGTGCGAAAGAGTTGAAAGAGCTAGCAACTTTGGTTCCTAATCTTGACAACTTCAAAAACTGTTATGGGAAATTGATCTCTATCTTGAAGACCAAAATGGAAAAGGGGATTCTTGAGACTCTTGTGCAGTTTTATGACCCGGTTTATCATTGTTTCACCTTTTCGGATTATCAGCTTATGCCCACTTTGGAGGAGTATTCTTATTGGATCGGTTAGCTAGTTACGAATGATATACCGTTTAGTGGTCTGGAGAAAGAGCCTCAGGTTGATGAGATAGCAGAGCTTCTTCAGTTGAAGATATCAGATGTGAAAGCAAATATGACCAAAAAAGGAGGAATAGGGGGTTGACTTCTAAGTTCTTGAATGGAAAGGCTTCTATGTTGGCTAGTAAAGGAAGTATGATTGCTTTTGAGACATTTTTGGCCTTGCTCATCTATGGTTTGATACTCTTTCCCAACATTGACAACTTTGTCGATGTTAATGCTATTCGGATCTTCATGATTGGGAATCCTGTGCCTACTTTGCTTGGGGATACTTATCATTCCATTCACCATAGGACTGATAAGAAAGGTGGACTTATCAACTGTTGCACTCCTTTGCTCTATAAGTGGTTTATTTCGCACTTACCTCAGACTAAGAATTTCTTGAGCAATCCTGATGGTCTCTCATGGTCTCAGAAGATCATGCCTCTTACTAATGGGAATATCCATTGCTATAATCCTGCTTATGACATTGGTGAGATTATTGATAGTCGTGGAGAATTCCCTAATGTACCTCTTCTTGGTATACAAAGAGGAATTACCTACAATCCCATTCTTGCAAGGCGTCAATTTTGTTACCCCATGAAGGAGCGACCCGCTAGTATTCTTGTGTCAGGAATCTTCTATCTTAATCAGGATGGAGATTCGGATATGAGAAATCGGTTTGTGCGTGCTTGGCACCATATTGATAGGAAGAGACATTTGGGAAAGAAACAATGTTTTGCTCTCAAAGACTATACTGATTGGGTTCAAGCTAGAGCTCACACCTTTCAGATGCCTTATTTACTTGAGGAGCCTTCTCTACTCATTACTCCACCATTGTCTTTCACTATTCCCATCGAGAGTAGTGAAGAGCACCTAGAGCTCGTGGCTAAGTTGAGATCGGAAAGAGATGCTTGGGAGAAGAAGTTTCATGCTTCAGAAATTGAGAATAAAGAGTTGAAGATACATTTGAAAGAAAGGGATGAAATGCTTTATATCCAAGATGGTTGGTTGTTGGAAAAGGATGATCAGATCCGTTGTCAGGAAGAGCTACTTCAACAACATGGTGAAAAGAGGAAGAGACAACAAGAGGATTTATTTTCCTCTGGTAGTCATGAAGATTCAGTTGCATGGAAGGAAGTTGCCGATAAGCTGATGGTCGAGAAGACTCATTTGAAGGCCTATTATAAAGATGAATTGGAGAAGCTCCGTAGGAAGCTGCAGAGAGGAGTTAGATCTTCTTCAGAAGTGTTCCCTCCTAGTTTTTAGCTTTTCCGTTGTTTCGTAATTTTGGATCTTTGATTCCTTTTGTAAGCTTTTCCATTCTTAATGAAAGAATGATGTTATGTTTTATGTTGTTTTTGCTAATGTTTACAATTAATGTCTTAAAGATCCTTGAAAACCAATAAAAATCATTCGCACTACATTTCATGCATCATTCTGCATTTTGGTCTTGCTTCCGAGAGTATTCCCGAGGTCTTATTCAGTGTTCTTCATACAGAATCAAGCTGTCTCACCGGTATAACACTCGAGCTAACTGCAAGAAGAAGATGGAAGGTCTTGAACAGGAGAATCGTGAGCTACGAGAAAAGGTTGTTACTTTGAGATCTGGTGTGGAGCGTCTCATTGCTCTGGTTGAGACATTGATGGCTACTCAGAAGAATCAGAATCAGGTTCCTCCTCCCAATACCCAAGCTCAGGGTCAGGCTACTGTGATTTCTAAAATTGCTGCTACAACAATTCCTGCGGTTCCTGTTGGTGCTACTCAGCAACGTATGCCTAATGGATATCCCTGGGGTATGCCTGAAGGTTATCTATCTGTTCCTGAGATGACCCGTCCTTTGACTCCTGTTATGGTCAACACGTCTCCTATTGTTCATACTGGTCCTTTTGTCCCAGAGCCGATTTATGATGCTGCGCCAAGTGAAGGTTTGGGTATCCATGACAGAATGGATGGTTTCCAAGATCAGTTTGAAGAACTGCAGAAAGAGATGAAAGCCCTGCGTGGGAAATAACTGTTTGGAAAGAATGTGCATGACCTCTGCCTTGTTCCCAATGTGAAAGTACCTGCTAAGTTCAAGTTGCCTGAATTCGAGAAGTATAAAGGAAATTCCTGTCCTCAGGAACATTTGGTGATATATGTAAGGAAGATGTCCACTCACACCGATGATCAACGTCTGTTGATCCAATATTTCCAAGATAGTTTGACTGGAGCTGCTTCAAAGTGGTATATGGGCCTTCATAGCACCCATATTCGCACTTTTAATGACTTAGCTGAGGCGTTTGTGAAACAATATAAGTATAATGTGGACATGGCTCCTGATCGAGATCAACTACGAGTCATGATGCAGAAAGAGAAGGAATCCTTTAAGGAATATGCTCAGGGATGGCGTGAGGATGCCGCCCAAGTGATTCCTCTGATGGAAGAGAAAGAGATGACTAAGATTTTCCTGAAAACTCTTGGCCCGTTTTATTATGATAAAATGATTGCGAGTGCTCCTGTACACTTCACTAAAATGGTGGGTATGGGTGTTAGACTGGAAGTAGCTGTGCGAGAAGGTCGTCTGGTTTAGAATAAAAATCCGTCTGGTGGTGCAAAGAAGTATGGTTCTTCTTTCCATAAGAAGAAGGAATCATATGCTAATGCTGTTTCTCATGGGAGGAATAGTCGATCCAGAAATCAACCTCAACAAGTGGCATCAATGACTCCTGTTGTGAATTCAGTGCCTGTAGCTCCTGTTAATCAACAACCAGCGAGGCGGAATCCGTATCCTCAAATTAATTTTGATTCAATCCCCATGACATACACTGAACTGTATCCTGCTCTAATTCATAAGAAGTTGGTTCAACCAAGGTTGCCTCCTCCCGTTCTAGAGAAACTCCCTTGGTGGTATAAAGCTGATGCCACTTGTGCTTTTCATCAGAATGCTACTGGGCATGACTTAGAGAATTGTTGACCGCTGAAGAACGAAGTTCAGAGATTGATGCGTTCTGGAATGCTTTCTTTCCGTGATATTGGTCCAAATGTGCAGAATAATCCATTGCCGACTCATGAAGCATCTACTGTGAACATGGTGCATGGATGCCCTGGAAAGTATAAGATTTATCGCGTGGAACACATCAGAGGATCATTGGTGGAGATGCATGCCGCTCTGTGTGAATATAGTCATTATGAGCATAATCATGCTGCTTGTAGGATTTGCCCAGTCAATCCTCGAGGATGTTACGTTGTGTGAAGAGACTTACAAGAGATGATAGATCAAAGGCTAATTGAGATTCTGAGGGACAGAGATGAAGATGATGTCAATGTGATCGAGCCGTACTTTGAAATTCCGGAATGTGTAGAAATTGGTTATTATGGAAAAGCTGCTGTAGAACCTCTTGTGATATGTCTGCCTGGATCTGTACCTTATAGCTCTGATAAAGCTTTACCCTACAGATACAATGCCACCATGCTTGAACATGGAAAAGAAGTTGGGATTAAGCCTCTGTCTTCTGTTGAGATTAAGCCTCTGTCTTTTGTTGAGAATATAGCAGATGTTAGTAGGGTGACTAGAAGTGGACGAGTTTTTACTCAGCCCCAAGCAGTTGTGGATGTCTAGAGGAATCCTACTCAAGTGCCTGTGAACGATGAGACAAGAATTAATGATGGGTCGTCTTCAATAAAGGAAATGGATGAGATTTTGAAGCTTATCAAGATGAGTGTGTCATACCCCAATTTTTGACCTAAGATACCACCTCATATCATTGCATATGCATCATTTGCATCTCTAACAAATTGCATAGCTTGTGTTTGCTACTTGTGACTCAGCAGGATTTAATCTGGAAATCACTCATCAGTACAAATACCAATCAATTAGGGTTTTGTTCTCCCTTCATCTCAAATGAATCATCTTCATCAATAATCAACATTTGGTCCTCAGAGATTCATTTCAACAAGCTCAACAACTTTGAGTCGACTGAATTAGGGTTTTGACTGAAGACAGCACACTCCTGACTTTTACTCAGAATTTGACATAATGACTTGGGACATGACCTCAAGACCCCAAGTACATCATTTTGACCTAATCCATTGGCTCATAACATCTCCTACACAAAGATTGATCAGACAAATCCTCAGATCAGAGTTTTGAACTATCAGGGACTGAAATCAGGGATCACATTTGGGAAACCCTAAAAACCCCCAGGAAGTCAATCAAAGGTTTCAATCATCCTCAAATAATCCCTATGACAATATCCAATGGAAATTGCATCTCAATTCAAGGTCCACAGTCATCAATTTCATCAGGTCGACAATTAGGGTTTTTTGACCTAATTCACTGAACAACTGACTTTTTAACCAGGACATGGTGTCACAACTCAAACCATGGCTCAATAACCTCTAATGCTTCAATGAGATCCATTCATACCATTCATATGGTGAGGATAACCTGTTTCATTTGAAATCTCCAGAAACGCGATTCGTCTGAAAAAGTCAACTGTACAAGAACACCTTTGACTTTTGGGAATTTTGGTCAACCATGACTTTTGAAGTTTTAAATCATCAATATATGATATGAGAAGTCATTTGATCAAGAAAAATCAAGAAAATCAATCAAGAATCAAAAAGTCAAAAGTTTGACTTTCATACTTAGAAAATTTTCTAAGTGTTTTTCATGGTTTTTTCCAAACTTTGGAGGGGAATAACTCAAAATTTCACCTACAAACTGAAAAAAACTTCCAACATGAAAGTTGTAGATTTTGATCCAATAAACAACTTTGACACATATAAATTTTTTCCATAAGATCAACCATTTAAGAGATATGGAGCTTCAAAGTTGGCATCTTATGAAAATTTCACTTAAAACTTCATTTTCTTCAAAGTTCATGGATCTTTTTCACCCATTTCCTTAAAGGTCTTGAAGAAACTTTCAACTAGGGTTTTGAAGTGTGTAACATGAGCTTTCCAAAATGTCCAAGAGCATGAAAAAATATGGAGTGTAGCTATGGTTTTGAATTATGCATTTAGTGATCATTTTCACTTGAATTTTCACCATTTTTCACTAAGTTTCAAGACTACATGACCTATAATCCAAGCAATGATGCAAAGAGGCAATAATTGAAGATATTTTCTCTGATTTGAGATCAGAATGGAAGAGGATAAGAAGCTTGAGTTTTAACCATGGTTTGGTCACTTTTAACCATTTGCATTTAATGTGAAAGATTCCATTTTATCTCTTAAGCCAAATCATCATTTCTTTGATCAACTTGCAAAGCTCTTCATTCAGAATCCTTGGCCTATAAATAGAGGTTCAAATCACTCTTCAAATCACACCAAAACCTCACAATTATAGGTTTTCTTTCTTCTTTCTTGAATTACAAGTCATGTGTTTCAAAGTGAGGTAGAAAACTCAACCTCCAAACCTTGCAAGTTCTGAACAAAGTGATGCTTCCCACAACTTCTAAATGTCAAATGTGATGTGTTTGAATCACTCATACACCCAAAAACACCTCAAATCTCAGAATCACTACCTCACTTCTATAATTGCATATATTGAACCTTATCATGCCAAAATCCATACCAAGCCATATCTGTCCAAACTAACACTCCTAACACCATCCATATACTTCATATGAATGATCCAAACACTCACCAGCAATCTGAAACACCTCCATCTTCAAATTCGATTCATACTTGAAGCAACTGCAGTTCGGGTACCACAGCTTAGCACAGATGAATTCATATGGTTCCAAGCATCCAGACACCTTCCATAATCATCATTGAAGCTATCCAGATTGATACAAAGCATCTGTAACACTTATATTGAAGAATCAAATCTCCAGTTTGGCCGTTTTTGAAGGTAAGTCACTTGAACTTCAAACTCTATCATACATGCATCATAAATGGAAAACTGCCATGCCATCTTGTTTCTGCATATGTATGGATCATTAACCCTCAATCAATTGCAACTTATCATGCACACACACGATTTCAGATTGAAACTCAAAATTAGGGTTCTTCGTGTTCATCAGAAAATTGATAGCCTTAGAGATAAAATAAATGCAATTAAATGATACCATCATGTTCCTGGTGAAAAATCGAGCAAGATAGGCTATTCACTCGATCCAAACAATTCAGTTTTCAGAATTTTCAAATTTGAATTGGGTTTGTGTTCTTGGCGCCAGATTTTGAAACTGAAATTAGAAATTGATTCAAAAATATAATTGATTCGTTGCAAATACTAAACAGACCACGCGCGTGGTCCAGTTGGTCATGTTTTTGAGTGGTGAGCGTGAGGTTGTGGGTTCAAACCCTTGTGGAGACAAAACCAATTTTTTTAGTCCCTATTTTCTTTGATTTTCTTCACAACTTCAATTAATTATTTAACTAACCAAATTAACTCATTTTTTATTCATTTTTTGCATACCTCTCACTTAATATATATATTTTAAGAATATCAAAAAAAATCATCAAAAAATATTTATTTGATACATTTTTTAATAGTTTTAAAATGACTTGTTTTTAAGTAATTTTAATACTTTTAAATATTATTTTTCATTTGATTTTCAAAGTTAATCATTTGTAAATACTTTTTGAAGCAAACCCTAATCATCTAAATGTTAATTGAAGACAATCTTTTTGTTTATCTTGATTAATTTGACTTCTTTCAAAATTCAAATCGTTTTAAAAACGAGCGATCGCGGTTCTTTTCAAAAACAATGAACCATTTCTTTTTGAAACTATTGATTAAATCTTTTTAATTGATCAATTGATTTTCAAAACGATGTGGGGCCTCTCGAATATTAGAGAGTATAAGTCCCTTTTCTTTTTCTTTGTACATTTTTTTTAACAGAAAACTTTTTCAAACCAAAACCTTCACAGTTTTTAACGCCAAATCTTTCAACTCTTTTTCAAAACCATCCACCCTGTTTTATGAAAATAAAACAGGGGCCTCTCGAATATTAGAGAGTATAAGACCCACTCCTTTTTTCTACAGTTTTTCTTTGTACAGAAAACTCTTTCAAAACAATACTTTTCAAACTGTTTTCAAAACAACAAACAACGCGTCTGTAAATAAACAATCAACCATGTTTTTTTTGTAAATATAACATGGGCCTCCATGTAGGTATAAGTCCCAAGTCCCTTTTGTACATACCCACTCTAGTACATGAAATTAGGTATTTCATTGTACGCCTTTTGTACATATCTCAATCTGTTTTTTAACTTTGAATAACAAACCAAAAACGAAGGTTTCTTTAAATCTTCCCAAAAATATACCATGGGCCTCCATGTAGGTATAAGTCCCAAGCCCTTTGTAAATACCTGTTTACATAGCTTTGAATAAATTCAAGTGGACCTCTCCCCGAGTGTGAGTCCCGAGCCCTATGTATACAAATGGATCATGCTTACAGGTATATTTCCTTCATAAACTCCATTATATACACACACTTTGTCATATATGTATAACTGTTCATATTTGTTCATGTACTTGTTCATATTTGTTCGTACTTGTTCATACTTGTGATTGTGTTATATGCTTATTCAACTTAGTACAACACTAGGTTCCCCATAGCCTCCTATTGGGCTTCGTGCAAAGAATCTCCACTAGTTTAGGTTAGGACATAGAGTATGGTTTCCCGGTGAAATCGCTCTAAGAGCTCAAACCAACTATACCATGCCTCCCCTTGGGCTTTGTACAAACGAGTGACCCTCCCATAGCCTCCTCTTGGGCTTACAATGCAAGGACCCTGGATTGTCCCTCCCATAGCCTCCTCTTGGGCTTACAATGCAAGGACCCTCGGATAGCCTCCTCTTGGGCTTCGTACAAGGACCCACGGGCTTCTTATAAGCATCCCCAATATCAAAACCAAATACCCTAGGAGATTAGACATTTTTCATCTCTATGCTAGGAGTATCTCTTATATATCATCACAAACAATCAATCAATCAAACTTCTTTTTTTGCCACAAGGCTGGCTAATCAATCAAACTGTTTTACCACCGTACTGGATGATTAATCAAAGTTTTTGTCACAAGGCTGACTTCATTGAAACTTTTGCCACGAGGCTGGCTGATTAATCAAAGTTTTTGTCACAAGGCTGACTTCATTGAAACTTTTGCCACAAGGCTGGTTAAACAAACAAAAACATCTTTATCATTCTAAGCACCCTAAGTGGCATGGCCCCGGGCTTATAATGAAAAGATTTTCAAACAAATCAAACAGATGTATGTGATGATATAGATTAGATACATCTAGCATTTAGACGACATTTGTCTATTTTCCTTTGCTTCCACTAGCATAAGTGGGAACTACGATTGCTCTGACTTTCTCAACATCCCTTTGAGAATACGTAGGCACAAGGTCGATCCTTGGCGAGCAAAACAAAACAAAAAAAACATTCAAACCTTAGCACCCGTAGACCCCGAGCTACAGATGCTCTGATTCCCTCTAAGGGATATGTATGCAGAGGATCGCGATGATCTTTGCGAGCATAATCAAACAAACACCTTAGGTCCCACCTCTTTCTCGCAAGAACCTCCACCACAACAAGAATGGAATAAACAAAGCAAAGAAACCTATAGAGTACTATAGATACGTTGGGTGCTAATACCTTCCCTTCGTATAACCAACCCTCTTACCCAAGATCTCTCCCCCCACTTTTAGGTTATTGCAGCTTTTTTCCTTTTCCTCCTTTGGAAATAATAAAAAGTTTGGTCGATACAAAAGAAAAATCATTTTTTTTTGAGCACTCGAGCCCAAAGAAGGCATCAGGTGTCTCATCCACAAAAAAGAGGAACAAAACGATTTTTCGCCTGCGACAGAAAAATGGCGACTTCACTGGGGACCATCTTTTTATTATTTCCAAAGGAAGGGTTAATTCTATTTGCTTTATTTTTCATTTCATTTTTTGTTATATGTGTGGTTCTTTGGTTCTGTTACTTGTGTGGTTCTGTTACAAGTGATACATTATGGACAAATCCTAACCCGGATTAAGTACACATAAGAAATTAGGTGGAGGGTATAGTCATGTGCAGGCGCACGTGAGAATCCTTCCGCTCAGTGGAGGTTCCTTGTTTGTAATATATGTTTAGCGAGTTAATTGCGAAGACATTGTTGCTTTCATTGAACTGTAGAAGCTGAGAGACCGTAGAACCCCAACCCATCCTGGCCTTATTAGGTTGTGGTGCAGAAACTATTCAGGTGAAGACTTGGATTAGTTGTCATGCGGAGAACCACACTCAGACGAGTTTTTCTTGAGAATATTGCTGGCTCATGAGTTTAATTGTGGAAAGCCGGTAATATCCGAAAGAAAAATGTAGACTCTGACGTATCAGTAGAACATATTGTACAGGTGATTAACTAGAACTATCCCATATTTGGTCCTCTGACCTCATGCTCGTGACGCTGGACCTTTGAACCTGTGTGTACCATGTTTGTGTTACCATGTTTGTGTTGCCATGTTTACAGTACCATGTTTGCGTTACCATGTTCGCTTTACCATGTTTGAATATGTGGCATCCATGCATCCATGCATTCATACATTCATTAAAAAACCCATCTTTTTCCATAAAAACATGATTTTTTCCAAACAATTAGAGAATTTTCTTTGCAAACATTATAGGATTAGGTTATGGAGTGGGTAAAAAGGCATACCAAGAGGTACGGTTTCAAAGAGCCTAATGTGGAAAGACTGAAAGAGTTAGCGTCTTTTGTACAAGACCCTTCTGATTTTAGGAAAAGCCATGGAAAGCTTTTGCCTATCTTGAACACTCATGTTGATGAAGGACTTCTCAAAACTCTGGTTCAGTTTTATGATCCTGTCTACCGGTGTTTTACCTTTCCAGATTATCAGTTGGTACCAACCTTGGAAGAATATGCCAATCTTTTGGGTATTCCTGTGTCTGACAAAATACCTTTCAATGGTTTGGAAGCCATTCCTAAGTCACCAGTCATTGCAACAGGTACCCACTTGAAGAAATCTGAAATAGAGAGTAATTGGACTACCAAAGGAAACCTTCCAGGTTTGCCTTCACAGTTTCTAATAAAGAGAGCCTTTGATTTCATCGAGACTGGTAGCATGATAGCTTTTGAAGCTGTACTAGCCTTGCTCATCTATGGGTTGGTTCTGTTTCCCAATATCGACGACTTTGTTGATATCAATGCCATAAAGGTCTTTTTGAATGGAAATCCCGTTCCGGCTCTGCTTGGTGACATGTATTTCTCTGTCCATCATAGGAATCACCAAGGTGGTGGAATTATTGTATGTTGTGCACCTCTGTTGTTCAAATGGATTGTTTCACACTTACCTAAGTCTCCCATTTTCACGGAAAACCGGGAAGGTTTACGTTGGTCTCAAAGACTTATGTCTCTTACTAATAATGATATTCAGTGGTATACCTTGGCTCGCTGCGGTACAGAAACTGTTGAAAGTTGTGGAGAATTCGCCAACGTACCCCTCATTGGTACACAAGGAGGAATTAACTACAATCCGGTCCTAGCCCGACGACAACTCGGGTATGCAAATTCAACAAAACCCATTGGCCCTACAGTGGAAAGCTACTTCTATCAGGAAGGAAATGATCCTCAAGGGTTGAAGACAAAAATGGTGAAAGCCTGGTACGACATCCGATGGAAAGAAAAAGGTGAGATAAAGAACTGTATTGCTACGAACGCCTATACCTGTTGGGTGAAGAAAAGAGCAAGGGAGTTTCAAATGCCTTATGATTATGAAAAACCCATGTTCCCTGTGGTACCTCAACGACCCAACATTCCTGCTATGGAGGAATACCAAGACACTCTGACCAAGATGAGGATAGAAAAAGACGCTTGGAAAGAAAAATTTCGAAAAACTGATGTGGAAAACAGAAAGTTGAAGAAACAAGTGAAAGAACATGAAGAAACTCTCTATTATCAGGATGGATGGCTCATGAACAAAGATGAGAAGATCCGTCGGAAAGATGCCGCAATCAGAAGATACATCAAAGAAAGCAAGAAAAAGCTTGAAGGCTCAACAAGCAACGCTCCAACTCCTGACAATTGGAAGAATGTGGTTGACAAGCTTAGAGCTGAAAAGGCCGAGTTGAAAGCTTACTATGGGAAAGAAATCATGAAGCTCAAGCTGCACAACGCATTTGGTTCTTCGTCTGATGAAGATGTTTAGGATTTGTTTAGATTTTCATGTATCATTTGATTCTGTAAGGAGCTACGCTCCAATGTTGTAACATTTCCCATTATTTCAATAAAAGGATTGTTTGTGTTCAAATGTTTGCAAGGAAATAATCTTTAAAATGTTTGGAAAGATCATAAATTTTCTTTTTGCATACATCAGTCTGCATATCGAGTCTGTTGTATAGAGTCTTATCTTTTGGATCTTTCTCCATTAGATCGTCAAGCTGTCGCGTCTCAAAGTTTCTCGACCGCGCTCGCAATCAGATCACAGATACAATACTCGTTCAAGCAGAAGAAGAGTAATGGAACACTCTGAACAAGAGAATATTGAGCTTCGTGGTACAGTGACCACCCTTCAGGAAAAGTTGGAAAGTCTCACTACTCTGGTTGACTCCTTAATGGCCGCACAGAATCAGCCGCCGCCACCCAACAGTCAAGCAACGGTAACATCTGAAGTCACTACTCCAGTTTCTACAGTTGCATTCAACATTCCATCTTTCTCTATGCCAGAAGGTTGGGGCCCGCCTTTCAGTTTTGGTACAGGTTTCCGCCATAATTTCTCTGGGGTTCAAACGGCTACAACTGAAGCGCCTGCTGCACAAGGTTCGGCGTTTACTCCAAATCAGGGGGTAACTTTTTCTCAAGTCACTATGGCACTTTCTCAACCCACTATGACGGTTCCGACTCCTATGGTTCACACTGTTCCTTACGGAGACAATGAGATTTATCATGATCAAGGTGATAGCACAAATCCTCGTAATCTTGTGGAAGATCTCCAAGAACAATTCAACAAGATTCAACTAGAAGTCAAAGCTATTCGTGGCAAAGATTTGTTTGGAAAGAATGCCCAGGAGCTATGTTTGGTTCCCAGTGTGCAAATACCTGCTAAATTCAAGGTCCCAGACTTTGAGAAGTACAAAGGTAGTTCTTGTCCACAAAGTCATCTCGTGATGTACGCCAGAAAGATGTCTACTTATGCAGATAATCATCAGTTGCTTATCCATTACTTTCAAGACAGTTTGACTGGTGCCGCACTGAAGTGGTACACAGGCTTGGATAGCACTAATATTCGGACTTTCAATGACCTAGGTGAGGCCTTTGTCCGACAATACAAATATAACTCGGATATGGCTCCAGACAGAGATCAGCTTCGGTCCATGGCTCAGAAAGACCATGAAGCTTTCAAAGAGTATGCCCAACGATGGAGAGAAACTGCTGCTCAGATTAATCCACCGTTAAAAGAGAAAGAGATGACAAAGATCTTCTTGAATACTCTCAGTCCATTTTATTATGAACGCATGATTGCTAGTGCTCCAAGTGATTTCACCGAAATGGTAAACATGGGGATGCGTCTAGAAGAAGGAGTCCGAACCGGACGTCTGACTAAAGAAGGTGGATCTTCAAGCGGAACCAAAAAGTTCGGAAGTGGTTTCCCAAAGAAGAAAGAACAAAGTGTTGACATGGTATCCCAAGGAAAGTCAAGAGGAAATGTCAGTCGTCAACAACAGGTTTCTGCTATTGCGCCAGTCGTTAATACCGCACCGAATCCGGGATTTACCCCGCAGTTTCAACAACAACAGCCTCGACAACAGGCTCAGCAGTTGAACAATAATCAGAATCGTGTACAAAGAGCTCCACAGTTTGATCCGATTCCAATGACCTATACAGAATTGTACCCTGCTTTGATTGAAAAAGGCCTCGTTCAAACTAGAGCACCACCACCAGTACCTGAGAGACTCCCATGGTGGTACAAAGCTGAGGTCTCATGCCCTTATCATCAAGGAGCACCTGGCCATGATCTTGAGCATTGCATAGCTTTGAAATATGAAGTTCAGAGGTTGGTTAGATCTAATCTTCTCTCTTTCAGAAATTTGAATCCAAATGTGCAAGCAAATCCGCTGCCCAATCATGGAGGGCATGTTGTAAACATGGTATATGGATGTCCTGGCCAATACCGAGTCTATAATATCAACTTCTCAAGAGCAGATTTGGTACAAATGCACGCTACTCTTTGTCGGGGGCAGAATTTTCGCCAGCATCAATACGGTTCCTGTAGAATATGTTGTGTGGATCCTCACGGGTGTTCGATTGTGAGAAGAGATCTCCAAGTTTTGCTAGATAATGGTACTATTGAGATCTACAGAAATAGGGATGAAAATGAAGTTAACATGATAGGATGTTATCCGCATGAGCTTTTAGTCTCAGATATCAACTCGGAAATGCCTAAAGTTAACGTCATCGTTCCTCATTTCAACATGCCCGAACGCATGGAAGTTACTTACAACAAGCCGAAGGTTCCAATTGCTCCTTTGATCATTTGTCTACCTGGTTCTGTTCCTTATGACTCTAACAAGGCAGTTCCATACAATTACAATGCAACAATGATAAAGGACGGACAAGAAGTTCCTTTACCAACTCTCTCATCTGTCGAAAACATCGCTGATGTGAGTCGAGTAACAAGAAGTGGACGTGTGTATACTCCACTACCTCCAAAGCAGCCTGTTGCTCCTGCGACCGAACAAAATCATGTCAATATTCCAGTGGGAAATCCTGTGGAAACTCCTGTCAGTAATACAAACACTGATGTTGGTCAGTCCAGTGGAACCAATGTCAATCCTGATTTTGATGAAATTTTGAAGCTTATCAAAAGAAGTGAATACAAGATTGTGGATCAGCTTATGCAGACTCCTTCAAAAATCTCAATACTTTCATTACTGTTGAATTCAGAAGCCCACAGAGAAGCCCTGATGAAGGTCTTAGATCAAGCTTTTGTGGATCATGATGTGACTGTTGATCACTTTGATGGGATAATAGCTAACATAACAGCTTGCAACAATTTAAGCTTCTGTGATGAAGAACTCCCCGAGGAGGGTAAAAATCACAATCTTGCTTTGCACATTTCTATGAACTGTCAGTCAGACTCTTTGTCCAATGTGTTAGTAGACACCGGATCTTCCTTGAATGTTATGCCAAAGACGACTTTTGCTCGCTTGTCTTACCAAGGAATGCCTATGAAGTTCAGTGGTGTAGTTGTCAAAGCATTTGATGGATCGCGAAAATCGGTTATTGGCGAAGTCAACCTTCCCATGACAATTGGTCCACATACATTCCAAATCACCTTCCAGGTCATGGACATACAAGCTGCTTATAGCTGTCTGTTAGGACGACCATGGATTCATGAAGCAGGGGCAGTAACTTCTACGCTCCATCAAAAGTTAAAGTTTGTAACAAATGGAAAATTGGTAACAATAAGTGGAGAACAAGCCTTGATGGTGAGCCATTTATCCAATTTCTCTTTCATCGGTGCTGATGATGTGGAAGGAACTCCGTTCCAAGGTCTCTCTTTAGAAGACGAATCTTCCAAGAAGAAAGCATCAATCTCTTCTTACAAAGAGGCAGTAAAAGTAGTGAAAGATGGAACTACCACTGGCTGGGGGCAAGTTGTGATCCCTACCAAAAATGAAACCAGAGCAGGTCTCGGATGTTCACCAACATTCTCAAACTGCACCAAGAAGGATGAAACCCTTCGTCCGATCAAAGAAACGTTCCATAGTGGAGGGTTCCTTAACCCAATTCCTCAAGAGGTTAATGTCCTTATCGAAGAATGCATTGAAGAAGGTTTACCCGATACTGAAGAAGAATGGAAATGTTATCTCAATGACTCGGGATACATATCTCAGGAAGAACCATATCCTCCGTCAGAGAAAACAAGTGCTAAAGAAATTCCGCCTATTCCTGCAGAAATTTGGGACACCTTGGGACAACCAAGTGGAAAATTTGATTATATGGTGAAATATTCTGCACCTGAAAGTTACAAGATTGCGATTGAGGATATCCAACCAACTGGATGGGGAGATTCCTGTGAATATCATAGTCAACCAGAAGAGGCTTATCAGCCCTGTCAATTTTCTCAGCAGCCTGAAATTACTGACTTCAACGCATCTACCAAGATTAACAATCCTGAAGATGGTTATTATCACATAAATGCCATTTTTGAAGATGAAGGGGAAGATGGTCCCGCAACTGACTCGGAAAGTGTCGCTGACAATGAGTCTCTTCATCCTGAAGACTGGGAAATACATCCTGAAAATTCTGAAGATTGTGACTCATCTTATGCTCTTCAAGAAGTAGAAGAAGACCGTTTCAACTCTACAAAGAACAAGGTTGACAAACCAGGACCTTCAAATCCTGCTCGACCAGCGATCAATATCAATACTGAAGATAATTCTGAGGAGAATCTTCCTGAATACATAATACACAGAGGAGTTCGTTGTTACTGGAAGGCTGTCGACGTCCCGAATGTTGTTCGCCGCTCAAAGTAATCACCTCGCTGTTATTTTGACCTCCTGCCTTGCCCAAAGCAGAGAGATGTTTTATAGGGCTTTGCTTTTAAATGTTCCGCCCAAATAACTTTGTGTATAGGGCTTTGTTTTAAAAGTTTCCCTCTTTGTCCTGCCCAAGACAAATGAGTTTGTGTTTAGGGCTTTGTTTCAAAAATGAATCATAAATAAAGTGTCATTTTGAATTCCCTACATTATATGTTTTATTTTTTGCTTTTTTCTGGAAATGGTAATCCTAAAAAACCAAAATAAAAAAAAAAAACTTTTCAAAAAAAAATCTGCATACACTCTTGCATTCATAAATTTTCTGAAATAGATATAAATCACATGTGCAGATTTACTATTGATAAACCCATTGAATGCAATAACCCTATGCCCTCTCCCAACTTTGAGTTTCCTGTGTTCGAAGCCGAAGAAGAGGAAGAAGAGGAGATCCCGGACGAGATCTCTCGATTACTTAAGCACGAGGAAAGAGCCATTCTGCCTCACAAAGAGCCTTTAGAAAAGATCAACTTGGGTTCTGAAGAAGACAAAAAAGAAGTGACCATTGGATCGCTGCTTGATACTGATATCAAGAGTAAGTTGACAGACCTTCTCAAAGAATATGTTGACGTGTTTGCCTGGTCCTACCAAGACATGCCTGGGTTGGATACCAATATTGTTCAGCATTACTTGCCATTGAAGCCAGAATGTCCGCCAGTTAAGCAGAAATTGCGAAGGACTCACCCTGATATGGCTAACAAGATCAAAGTGGAAGTTCAAAAGCAACTCGACGCAGGTTTTCTTGTCACCTCAGAATATCCTCAATGGTTGGCTAACATAGTGCCAGTTCCGAAGAAAGATGGCAAAGTCAGAATGTGTGTTGACTACCGTGACTTGAACAAGGCCAGTCCAAAAGATGACTTTCCATTACCACATATTGACATGCTGGTTGATAACACCGCTAAGTTCAACGTCTTTTCCTTCATGGACGGGTTCTCCGGTTATAATCAGATCAAGATGGCTCCTGAAGACATGGAGAAGACATCTTTCATCACCCCATGGGGTACCTTTTGCTACAAAGTGATGCCGTTTGGATTAAAGAATGCAGGCGCAACTTACCAAAGGGCAATGACTACTCTCTTCCATGACATGATGCATAAAGAAATAGAAGTTTATGTGGACGACATGATAGCCAAGTCCAGCACAGAAGAAGAACATATTGAATACCTTTTGAAGTTGTTTCAACGACTAAGGAAATATCAGCTTCGCTTGAATCCTAACAAATGTACTTTTGGGGTTAGATCTGGAAAACTCTTGGGGTTCATTGTCAGCCAAAGAGGTATCGAAGTAGATCCCGACAAAGTCAGAGCTATTCAAGAGATGCCTGCACCAAAGACTGAAAAGCAAGTAAGAGGATTTCTCGGACGATTGAACTATATCTCCAGATTTATCTCTCAAATGACTGCTACTTGTGGGCCGATTTTCAAGCTTCTCCGCAAAGATCAAGGGGTTGTATGGACTGAAGATTGCCAAAAAGCGTTCGACAGTATCAAAGAGTACCTGTTAGAACCACCAATATTGATTCCTCCAGTTGAAGGAAGACCACTAATCATGTACCTTACTGTGTTGGAAGAATCCATGGGCTGTATGCTTGGACAGCAAGATGAAACCGGTAAGAAGGAGCATGCCATCTATTACTTGAGTAAGAAATTCACAGACTGTGAGTCTCGTTACTCCATGCTCGAAAAAACATGTTGTGCTTTGGCTTGGGCTTCAAAACGTCTCCGCCAATACATGATCAACAATACTATTTGGTTAATCTCCAAAATGGATCCGATCAAGTATGTCTTTGAAAAACCTGCATTAACAGGAAGGATTGCCCGATGGCAAATGCTGTTATCCGAATATGACATTGAATACCGTGCCCAAAAAGCGGTCAAAGGAAGCATTCTCGCCGATCATTTGGCGCATCAACCAATTAATGAATATCAATCTCTCAAGTTTGACTTTCCTGATGAAGATGTCTTGTACTTGAAAATGAAAGATTGTGACGAACCATTACCTAAAGAAGGTCCTGAGCCTGGATCAAGATGGGGCCTAATTTTTGACGGAGCAGTAAACGCTTTCGGCAATGGAATTGGGGCAATTATCATCACTCCCAAGGGTACTCATATCCCGTTCTCCGCCAGATTGCTATTTGATTGCACCAACAACATCGCAGAATATGAAGCTTGTATCATGGGTCTCGAAGAAGCCATTGATTTAAGGATCAAGATCCTGGACATATATGGAGATTCAGCCCTCGTGATCAACCAAATCAAAGACAAGTGGGAAACTTACCATCCTGGCTTGATTCCTTACAGAGATTATGCAAGACGTCTATTGACTTTCTTCAACAAGGTTGAATTGCATCATATACCTCGAGATCAGAATCGAATGGCAGATGCCTTGGCTACTCTATCTTCCATGTTCAAAGTCAGTCACTGGAATGATGTGCCTAAAGTCAGAATCACGCGCCTCGAAAGGCCCGCCTATGTGTTTGCAACTGAAGCAGTCATCGATGATAAACCGTGGTTCCACGACATCAAACGCTTCCTTCAAACTCAAGAGTACCCGCTTGGGGCATCAAACAAAGATAAGAAAACTCTAAGGAGACTTTCTGGCAGTTTCTTCCTAAATGGAGATGTGCTGTACAAAAGAAATTTCGACATGGTTTTGCTCAGATGCGTGGATAGACACGAAGCAGACATGTTAATGCATGAAGTGCATGAAGGGTCCTTTGGAACTCATTCAAACGGGCATGCGATGTCCAAGAAAATGTTAAGAGCTGGATACTATTGGTTGACAATGGAATCTGACTGTTACAAACACGTGAAGAGATGTCACAAGTGCCAGATCTATGCAGATAAGATCCATGTGCCACCGACTCTACTCAACGTTCTCTCATCTCCATGGCCTTTTTCCATGTGGGGTATCGATATGATTGGAATGATCGAACCGAAAGCTTCAAACGGTCATTGTTTCATCTTGGTAGCCATTGATTACTTCACCAAATGGGTCGAAGCAACATCTTACGCCAATGTTACAAGACAAGTGGTTGTAAGGTTTATCAAGAACAACATCATTTGCCGATATGGTGTTTCCAGCAAGATCATTACTGACAATGGTTCAAACTTGAACAACAAAATGATGAAAGAACTGTGTGAGGAATTCAAGATTGTGCATCATAACTCTTCTCCTTACAGACCAAAAATGAACGGCGCGGTTGAAGCTGCCAACAAGAACATTAAGAAGATCGTCCAGAAAATGGTCGTCACTTACAAAGACTGGCATGAAATGCTGCCTTTTGCTTTACATGGGTACCGTACTTCAGTGCGTACTTCAACAGGGGCAACTCCTTTTTCTCTAGTATACGGCATGGAAGCTGTGCTCCCCGTAGAAGTTGAAATCCCATCAATGAGAGTCCTCATGGAGACTAAGTTATCAGAGGCTGAATGGTGTCAAAACAGATACGATCAGTTGAACTTAATCGAAGAAAAACGTATGACTGCTCTATGCCATGGACAGTTATACCAAGCAAGGATGAAACAAGCCTTCAACAAAAAGGTTCGACCTCGTGAATTTCGAGAAGGTGACCTCGTGCTTAAAAAGATCTTGTCTTTTCAACCAGATTCTAGGGGCAAATGGTCTCCTAATTACGAAGGCCCGTATGTTGTCAAAAGAACATTTTCTGGCGGCGCCATGATTCTTACAACCATGGATGGTGATGAACTCCCACATCTTGTGAATGCTGATGCAGTCAAGAAATACTTTGTCTAAAAAATACAAAAGAACAGCTCGGTAAGTCGAAAACCCGCAAAGGGAGACTTAGGCAAAAATGAGCGTCTCGGTGGACTGAAAACCTGAAAGGGCGGTCCAGGCAAAAATTAGAGACAATAAACAGAAAAAATGCATCCTGGTAGATTGAAAACCTGAAAGGGCAATCTAGGCAAAAATTAGGGATTTTATGACAAAGTAACTGCATCAGTCCGTACTTCGTCACCTGAAGAGTCTGTACTTCATCAAAGGATCTTCAATCAAACCATCGCCAATCTGAAGCAACAAATACAGTTGGAACTCAAAGTTGCTGGGGGGAATAGTGGTTATTGCTTTCAATGTAGCCTTTTCCGCATAATTACCATTTCCAACTTTTGTAAATACTCTATGGAATCACGCCTTTAGCTGATTACCATCCTATTAAATAAATTTGAACCTTGTGCCCATTTGTTTGCAATCTTTAATTTCTTTCAGCTTGCAAAATGACGCTTTAATTGTGTTATTCACTTTTGAAACAAAAAAGAAAAAAATAAGTTTTAAATGAATTTACTTCACTTTTCTTTTTCAAAATAAAAGCGAAATTTTCCTTTGAGTTATGAACAACGGAAGGAACATCAGCAGTCGTCTCCACAGGATGAACAAAAGGATTCTCCCTGGAAAAATTGTTGAGACAACGGTATTCTTGTCCCAGAAAAGAATTCTTGAAGCAATTATCCCTCGAGGTAAAGAAGCTCTTCTATCCCCAGTGAAGAAGCTCTTCTATCCCCAGTGAAGAAGCTCACCTATCCTCAGTGATGAAGATTTTCCATCTCCAGTGAAGAAGTTCTTTCATCTCAATGAGAAAAGATGCTCATCTTCCCCAGAGAAGTTTAAAACATGCAGCACCATTCACCACTCGTGTTTATCTACACCGTGTTGAAGAACATTTGCCAAGTATCTGGTTGTATTGCGGCGTTGGTCCATCTCCAGTATATACTTCTTTGTCTGTCAGTATCGTCAGCATGCATGCTACATTCATGACATTCATCATTCATACATATTTTCATCATTTATGCATTCTTGCATTTTTCAATGTCTGCTTAAAATCACTTGTTTAGGATATATCTATCCCAAAAAGTAGAAGAAAAAAGAAAAGAAAAAAAGAAAAAAAGAAGAAAGAAAAGAAAGCAGATATGGGCGTGTCATCTCTCCAGTAGGTTGTCACCCATAAGCAGAAATAACATCCTTTCTTTCTCCAGTTCCCCACTGAGATCATTCCTCGTGGAAGAAGGTTGCTTTAGTTTCTCCTCTCAAAACAAAGGAGAAAATACCCAGTTGAGTTCATTCCTCATGGGTACAAAGTCTTGTTTGATTGTCTCTTTCCAATTCATTCTTGGTTAGAACTTTGTCTTTACCAGAAATTCAAATTCCGATAGAGTCGTAAAAAACAGACAATAAGCAATAGCCTCATCATCCGAGCAGCTTATGTCTCTTCCAAAAGACTTTTCCTCTCAAAGAAATCAATCATGAAGATCATTTGACGATCAGGGCCTTATTACTGTTCACAAGGCTGAATAACCAGTAATTCCCCTAGCTAAGTCTCCAGAATCATTTTATCACTTGGCTGATAATTGATCATGTCTTCAAAACCACTATCACGAGGCTGGTAGTCGGTAATCCTTTTGTTCTGGTTATATTATTTAACATGTCTATCACGAGGCTGATAGTCGGTAATATTAACCAAAACTTTGAAACTCTTTTTACCTTGTCAAGTCTATCACCATGCTGATAGTCGGTAATATAGTTTCATACCTTTCACCTTCGCATTATTAAACAAGTCTATCCCTCTGTTGATAGTCGATAATGTCGATAGGTAAGCTTCTTCTCACAAAGCTATCATTCCCCGGTGAAGCATACACTTGCTTTCCCGAAAAAAAAAAAAAATAAAAAAAAAGAAAGAAAACGGATTCTCTTCCTAAAACGGATTGAGGCATCCTTCCCAATCTCTTTTCCCCAGCGGAGTCAGTTTTTGATATTCCCTCGGTAAAGATATCCTTGCATCATTCGCAATTTTGGTATCTTAGGTCCAAAATTTGCGTCTTCTGATATTTAAGTCTCTTCCACCCTATCAAAACGAAGATTTTCAATCTTCATGTCTCAGGTTGAAGAAACTTAAATAGGGGCATCTGTCATACCCCAATTTTTGACCTAAGATACCACCTCATATCATTGCATATGCATCATTTGCATCTCTAACAAATTGCATAGCTTGTGTTTGCTACTTGTGACTCAGCAGGATTTAATCTGGAAATCACTCATCAGTACAAATACCAATCAATTAGGGTTTTGTTCTCCCTTCATCTCAAATGAATCATCTTCATCAATAATCAACATTTGGTCCTCAGAGATTCATTTCAACAAGCTCAACAACTTTGAGTCGACTGAATTAGGGTTTTGACTGAAGACAGCACACTCCTGACTTTTACTCAGAATTTGACATAATGACTTGGGACATGACCTCAAGACCCCAAGTACATCATTTTGACCTAATCCATTGGCTCATAACATCTCCTACACAAAGATTGATCAGACAAATCCTCAGATCAGAGTTTTGAACTATCAGGGACTGAAATCAGGGATCACATTTGGGAAACCCTAAAAACCCCCAGGAAGTCAATCAAAGGTTTCAATCATCCTCAAATAATCCCTATGACAATATCCAATGGAAATTGCATCTCAATTCAAGGTCCACAGTCATCAATTTCATCAGGTCGACAATTAGGGTTTTTTGACCTAATTCACTGAACAACTGACTTTTTAACCAGGACATGGTGTCACAACTCAAACCATGGCTCAATAACCTCTAATGCTTCAATGAGATCCATTCATACCATTCATATGGTGAGGATAACCTGTTTCATTTGAAATCTCCAGAAACGCGATTCGTCTGAAAAAGTCAACTGTACAAGAACACCTTTGACTTTTGGGAATTTTGGTCAACCATGACTTTTGAAGTTTTAAATCATCAATATATGATATGAGAAGTCATTTGATCAAGAAAAATCAAGAAAATCAATCAAGAATCAAAAAGTCAAAAGTTTGACTTTCATACTTAGAAAATTTTCTAAGTGTTTTTCATGGTTTTTTCCAAACTTTGGAGGGGAATAACTCAAAATTTCACCTACAAACTGAAAAAAACTTCCAACATGAAAGTTGTAGATTTTGATCCAATAAACAACTTTGACACATATAAATTTTTTCCATAAGATCAACCATTTAAGAGATATGGAGCTTCAAAGTTGGCATCTTATGAAAATTTCACTTAAAACTTCATTTTCTTCAAAGTTCATGGATCTTTTTCACCCATTTCCTTAAAGGTCTTGAAGAAACTTTCAACTAGGGTTTTGAAGTGTGTAACATGAGCTTTCCAAAATGTCCAAGAGCATGAAAAAATATGGAGTGTAGCTATGGTTTTGAATTATGCATTTAGTGATCATTTTCACTTGAATTTTCACCATTTTTCACTAAGTTTCAAGACTACATGACCTATAATCCAAGCAATGATGCAAAGAGGCAATAATTGAAGATATTTTCTCTGATTTGAGATCAGAATGGAAGAGGATAAGAAGCTTGAGTTTTAACCATGGTTTGGTCACTTTTAACCATTTGCATTTAATGTGAAAGATTCCATTTTATCTCTTAAGCCAAATCATCATTTCTTTGATCAACTTGCAAAGCTCTTCATTCAGAATCCTTGGCCTATAAATAGAGGTTCAAATCACTCTTCAAATCACACCAAAACCTCACAATTATAGGTTTTCTTTCTTCTTTCTTGAATTACAAGTCATGTGTTTCAAAGTGAGGTAGAAAACTCAACCTCCAAACCTTGCAAGTTCTGAACAAAGTGATGCTTCCCACAACTTCTAAATGTCAAATGTGATGTGTTTGAATCACTCATACACCCAAAAACACCTCAAATCTCAGAATCACTACCTCACTTCTATAATTGCATATATTGAACCTTATCATGCCAAAATCCATACCAAGCCATATCTGTCCAAACTAACACTCCTAACACCATCCATATACTTCATATGAATGATCCAAACACTCACCAGCAATCTGAAACACCTCCATCTTCAAATTCGATTCATACTTGAAGCAACTGCAGTTCGGGTACCACAGCTTAGCACAGATGAATTCATATGGTTCCAAGCATCCAGACACCTTCCATAATCATCATTGAAGCTATCCAGATTGATACAAAGCATCTGTAACACTTATATTGAAGAATCAAATCTCCAGTTTGGCCGTTTTTGAAGGTAAGTCACTTGAACTTCAAACTCTATCATACATGCATCATAAATGGAAAACTGCCATGCCATTTTGTTTCTGCATATGTATGGATCATTAACCCTCAATCAATTGCAACTTATCATGCACACACACGATTTCAGATTGAAACTCAAAATTAGGGTTCTTCGTGTTCATCAGAAAATTGATAGCCTTAGAGATAAAATAAATGCAATTAAATGATACCATCATGTTCCTGGTGAAAAATCGAGCAAGATAGGCTATTCACTCGATCCAAACAATTCAGTTTTCAGAATTTTCAAATTTGAATTGGGTTTGTGTTCTTGGCGCCAGATTTTGAAACTGAAATTAGAAATTGATTCAAAAATATAATTGATTCGTTGCAAATACTAAACAGACCACGCGCGTGGTCCAGTTGGTCATGTTTTTGAGTGGTGAGCGTGAGGTTGTGGGTTCAAACCCTTGTGGAGACAAAACCAATTTTTTTAGTCCCTATTTTCTTTGATTTTCTTCACAACTTCAATTAATTATTTAACTAACCAAATTAACTCATTTTTTATTCATTTTTTGCATACCTCTCACTTAATATATATATTTTAAGAATATCAAAAAAAATCATCAAAAAATATTTATTTGATACATTTTTTAATAGTTTTAAAATGACTTGTTTTTAAGTAATTTTAATACTTTTAAATATTATTTTTCATTTGATTTTCAAAGTTAATCATTTGTAAATACTTTTTGAAGCAAACCCTAATCATCTAAATGTTAATTGAAGACAATCTTTTTGTTTATCTTGATTAATTTGACTTCTTTCAAAATTCAAATCGTTTTAAAAACGAGCGATCGCGGTTCTTTTCAAAAACAATGAACCATTTCTTTTTGAAACTATTGATTAAATCTTTTTAATTGATCAATTGATTTTCAAAACGATGTGGGGCCTCTCGAATATTAGAGAGTATAAGTCCCTTTTCTTTTTCTTTGTACATTTTTTTTAACAGAAAACTTTTTCAAACCAAAACCTTCACAGTTTTTAACGCCAAATCTTTCAACTCTTTTTCAAAACCATCCACCCTGTTTTATGAAAATAAAACAGGGGCCTCTCGAATATTAGAGAGTATAAGACCCACTCCTTTTTTCTACAGTTTTTCTTTGTACAGAAAACTCTTTCAAAACAATACTTTTCAAACTGTTTTCAAAACAACAAACAACGCGTCTGTAAATAAACAATCAACCATGTTTTTTTTGTAAATATAACATGGGCCTCCATGTAGGTATAAGTCCCAAGCCCCTTTTGTACATACCCACTCTAGTACATGAAATTAGGTATTTCATTGTACGCCTTTTGTACATATCTCAATCTGTTTTTTAACTTTGAATAACAAACCAAAAACGAAGGTTTCTTTAAATCTTCCCAAAAATATACCATGGGCCTCCATGTAGGTATAAGTCCCAAGCCCTTTGTAAATACCTGTTTACATAGCTTTGAATAAATTCAAGTGGACCTCTCCCCGAGTGTGAGTCCCGAGCCCTATGTATACAAATGGATCATGCTTACAGGTATATTTCCTTCATAAACTCCATTATATACACACACTTTGTCATATATGTATAACTGTTCATATTTGTCCATGTACTTGTTCATATTTGTTCGTACTTGTTCATACTTGTGATTGTGTTATATGCTTATTCAACTTAGTACAACACTAGGTTCCCCATAGCCTCCTATTGGGCTTCGTGCAAAGAATCTCCACTAGTTTAGGTTAGGACATAGAGTATGGTTTCCCGGTGAAATCGCTCTAAGAGCTCAAACCAACTATACCATGCCTCCCCTTGGGCTTTGTACAAACGAGTGACCCTCCCATAGCCTCCTCTTGGGCTTACAATGCAAGGACCCTGGATTGTCCCTCCCATAGCCTCCTCTTGGGCTTACAATGCAAGGACCCTCGGATAGCCTCCTCTTGGGCTTCGTACAAGGACCCACGGGCTTCTTATAAGCATCCCCAATATCAAAACCAAATACCCTAGGAGATTAGACATTTTTCATCTCTATGCTAGGAGTATCTCTTATATATCATCACAAACAATCAATCAATCAAACTTCTTTTTTTGCCACAAGGCTGGCTAATCAATCAAACTGTTTTACCACCGTACTGGATGATTAATCAAAGTTTTTGTCACAAGGCTGACTTCATTGAAACTTTTGCCACGAGGCTGGCTGATTAATCAAAGTTTTTGTCACAAGGCTGACTTCATTGAAACTTTTGCCACAAGGCTGGTTAAACAAACAAAAACATCTTTATCATTCTAAGCACCCTAAGTGGCATGGCCCCGGGCTTATAATGAAAAGATTTTCAAACAAATCAAACAGATGTATGTGATGATATAGATTAGATACATCTAGCATTTAGACGACATTTGTCTATTTTCCTTTGCTTCCACTAGCATAAGTGGGAACTACGATTGCTCTGACTTTGTCAACATCCCTTTGAGAATACGTAGGCACAAGGTCGATCCTTGGCGAGCAAAACAAAACAAAAAAAAACATTCAAACCTTAGCACCCGTAGACCCCGAGCTACAGATGCTCTGATTCCCTCTAAGGGATATGTATGCAGAGGATCGCGATGATCTTTGCGAGCATAATCAAACAAACACCTTAGGTCCCACCTCTTTCTCGCAAGAACCTCCACCACAACAAGAATGGAATAAACAAAGCAAAGAAACCTATAGAGTACTATAGATACGTTGGGTGCTAATACCTTCCCTTCGTATAACCAACCCTCTTACCCAAGATCTCTCCCCCCACTTTTAGGTTATTGCAGCTTTTTTCCTTTTCCTCCTTTGGAAATAATAAAAAGTTTGGTCGATACAAAAGAAAAATCATTTTTTTTTAGCACTCGAGCCCAAAGAAGGCATCAGGTGTCTCATCCACAAAAAAGAGGAACAAAACGATTTTTCGCCCGCGACAGAGTGATTATAAGATTGTGGATCAGTTGCATCGCACTCCGTATAAGATCTCTATAATGGAATTACTGACGAGTTCTCCTGCTCATAGGGATTCTTTGATGAAGATACTTGATCAAGCCTTTGTGGATCATGATGTAACGTTGGATCAGTTTAATGGGGTTGTGAGTAATATTACTGCATGTAACAATTTGAGCTTCAGTGATGAAGATTTGCTTGAAGAAGGAAGAAATCATAATTTGGCTTTGCATATCTCTGTCAGTTGCAAAGAGGACTCAATGTCTAATGTGTTGATCGATACTGGCTCATCGTTGAATGTCATGCCAAAATCCACTCTTGCTAAGCTGTCTTACAGTGGTACACCATTGAGATTTAGCAATGTGATTGTCAAAGCTTTCGATGGATCAAAGAAATCAGTGGTCGGAGAGGTTGATTTGCCTGTTAGTATTGGACCGTTTGTCTTCAAGATTACTTTTCAAGTGATGGATATCTTTCCTGCATACAGTTGCTTATTGGGACGCCCATGGATCCATGAAGCTGGGGTCGTTACTTCGACTCTTCACCAGAAATTGAAATTTATGAAAGATGGAAAGATGGTGGTCGTGAATGGAGAACAAGCTTTGCTGATTAGTCATCTCTCTTCATTACGTGCCATAGAAGCTGATGAAATGGTCATTGGAACTGCATTCCAAGCCTTGTCTATTAATGATGAATCCAAAAAGGATGAAGCTTCCATTTCCTCCTTCAAAGATGCTCAGTGATAGGAAAATAGCAAGTGTACTATTTTTGCCTATGTAGTAGTAATGGGAAAATCCCAAGTATCGAATCTCAAGGACTGCTTGACGATATAGAGTTTTATCAGTGTTTCAATTAACCAAAAGTTCAAAAGGGGTTTTGGTTGGTTTTGCAAATAATGTAAATAAGCAGAATATTAAAACGATGATCAGAGATGAGTAGGTTGCTAGGGGTCGGTGAATGATTCTTCCTGTAGCAACTATCCTTCTCAATGCAATAACATAGTTTCACAATTGATTACCGGTTCTCAAGAATATCTAATCCTAAGGCCTTAGTGAAAAGATCTTTGACGTCACAACCTAATTACTATGTTCATAGATAATTATAATTATGATCAAGCATTCCAATACCAAGAATTTCCGGTTAAGATAAAATACCCCTAGTCCTAGGTGATAATTATTATCCTATGTTCTTACTCATGTCAATGAACAATTGCTGTCCAGCTAAATTTATTCATACAAATTCATTATCCGTTTGTCCGACGGTTAAGGCATAAAGAACAGATGTAAAACAAATCAATTATATGAAAACCAAATTATTATTGCATCAAAGAAATAAAGTTATCACATTCAGAATCAAGATCACCCCCCTAGCAATGGGGGGTTTAGCTACTCATAAAAATAACAGAAAACACAGTTTTGATTGTAGACATTACAGATAAATGAAGGAATCAGATCTTCAATGGCTAATGCTCATAGAATCCTTCACTCCTTGCATCAATCTTGAATTCTCCAGCCTCTCTAATGTATTTTCGCTCCCAAATTCGTCGAACCCCTGTCCAAACGCATTCTGGTTCTTTTATTACTGTCATTCTGGGCTTTTCAGCAAAACAGGCCCAAAAATCTCGTGCACACGCGTGTGGACACGCGTCTGGTGCTGTGACACGCGTCCTGGGACGCGTCCTGGCAGGGGCAGGCATTTCCTTTGTAGTTGTGGCTTCTGGGACGCGTGTGGGCACGCGTGTGGGAGTCAGGGACGCGTCTGGGCACGCATGTGGGAGTCTGGGACGCGTCTGGGCACGCGTTTGAGCAGCAGGATGTACTTGTGCAGGCTCCACACGCGTGTGGAGACGCGTTTGGCCAGGCCATGTGCATTTTCATCAATTTCTTCACGTTTTGCACTGATTTTCTCCACTTCATTCATCTGAGTCTGCAAACACTTAAACACAAAACCAAAGCATAACATGACGAATAATAAATTAAAACATAAAATAAAATACTTAAAGATAACTAAAAACAGCGGTAAAAATACGTGTGAAAACCACTGATCACTCAGCTGGTGGTTCAGAATGGACATTCAGGAGTATGGGGACAAGTGGTGAGTCTGCAAGAGAACAAGAATAGAGCTGGTTTGGGATTTTCTGCCTCAGGCAAGATTGTGATGAAGCCTGAGTCTGCTTTTCGTCCTTATCAGGAAATATTCCATAGTGCTGGGTTCCTACATCCGACTCCTCCAGAAGTGGACGCTATTATTGAAGATGAACCAGAGCCAGAAGTGCAAAACTTTGTGACCCGTGGGAAGATGATCAAGAACTGGAACATCATTGATGTTCCTGATTGTACTCATGCTTCAAAGTAATTTGCTTTTATGTTTTTCAAAAATCCTTTCATTCTGCCCAAGATGAAAGAGAAGTTGTTGGGGCTTTTTCCTGTTTGTTTCAAACATTAAAATCATCAATAAAAGTCATTTTGTTTCTGCATATATATGTTTTTTACCTTTTTGCTTTTTCTGGAAAGTGGTAACACAAAAAACCTTTAAAAATGTGTTTTCATTTGCCATAATCTACACTATTACATGTTTGCATATATCTTTCCTTTTTTCTGAAATAATAATCACTTGTACAGATTAATCAATAAAACCGTTGAAAGTAATGACCCTGCACCCTCTCCTAACTTCGAGTGTCCTGTGTATGAGGCGGAAGAAGAGAGTGATGAATGTATTCCTGATGAGATTTCCAGACTGCTTGAGCACAAGGAAGACACCATTCAGTCGTACAAAGAGCCATTAGAAGTCATCAACTTGGGTTCTGAAGAGGGTAAAAAGGAAGTCAAGATTGGGGCACTGCTTGGTCAAGATGTTAAGAAGAGGATTATAGAGCTTCTTAAAGAATATGTTGACATTTTTGCGTGGTCCTACCAAGACATGCCTGGGTTGGACACAGATATTGTGGAGCATCGTTTGCCAGTGAAACCAGAATGTCCTACTGTCAAGCAAAAGCTAAGAAGGAGTCATCCTGATATGGCGAAGAAGATTAAGAATGAGGTCTTGAAGCAGATTGATGCAGGTTTCCTTGTCACTTCTGTATACCCTCAATGGATTGCCAATATTGTGCTTGTGCCAAAGAAAGACGGAAAAGTTCGCATGTGTGTTGATTATAGAGATTTGAATAAAGCCAGTCCAGTAGATGATTTTCCTCTACCTCACATTGATATGCTGGTAGATAGCACGACAAAGTTCGAGGTTTTCTCCTTCATGGATGGTTTTTTAGGATACAACCAGATTAAGATGGCACCTGAAGACATGGAAAAGACAACCTTTATTACGCCATGGGGGACATTCTGCTACAAAGTAATGCCTTTTGGGTTGAAGAATGCTGGCGCAACATATCAGAGAGCCATGACCACTCTTTTCCTGAGGTTTATGTGGATGACATGATTGCCAAGTCTCAGTCAGAGGAGGGGCACATGGAAGATCTTTTAAAATTGTTTCAGCGTTTGAGAAAGTATCATCTCCGCTTAAATCCAAACAAATGCACTTTTGGTGTCCGTTCTGGAAAATTATTGGGTTTTGTTGTCAGTTAGAAGGGAATCAAAGTGTATCCTGATAAAGTCAAAGCAATTCAGGAAATGCCAGCACCAAAGACTGAGAAACAAGTGAGAGGTTTCCTTGGACGTTTGAATTATATCTCCAGGTTCATTTCCAATATGACTGCTACTTGTGAGCCAATCTTCAAGTTGTTAAAGAAAAATCAGGGATGTATGTGGAATGAAGATTGTCAGAAAGCTTTTGACAACATCAAAGAATATCTGCTTGAACCCCCCATTTTGCTCCCTCCAGCTGAGGGAAGACCTTTGATTATGTACCTCACAGTGCTTGAGAATTCAATGGGATGTGTGTTGGGTCAACATGACGAGTCTGGTCGAAAAGAGTATGCAATATACTACCTTAGCAAAAAGTTTACCGAGTGCGAAACAAGATACTCACTGCTTGAGAAAACTTGTTGTGCTTTGGTGTGGGCTGCTCGCCGACTGAGATAGTATATGTTGAACCACACCACCCTATTGATTTCCAAAATGGATCCAATTAAGTACATATTTGAAAAACTTGCATTAACCGGAAGGATTGCTCGCTGGCAAATGCTGCTATCTGAATATGATATTGAATACCGAGCTCAAAAAGCTGTGAAAGGAAGTGTGTTGGCAGAGTATCTCGCTCACCAACCAATTGATGACCATCAATCTATCAGAATGGACATCCCGGATGAAGATATAATGTATTTGAGAGCTCAAGATTGGGATGAGCCGCTGCCAGAAGAAGGACCAGATCCTGGATCCAAATGGGGTTTAATTTTTGATGGAGCTTCTAATGTTCATGGCCATGGTATTGGTGCTATTATTATCACCCCGCAAGGTTCACATGTTCCTTTCACTGCAAGGATATGTTTTGATTGTACAAATAATATTGCTGAATATGAAGCTTGCATCATGGGACTTGAAGAAGCCATTAATCTAAGGATTAAGATCCTTGATGTTTATGGAGATTCTGCGCTTGTGATTAATCAGATTAAAGGAGAATGGGAAACTCGTCATCCTGGTTTAATCCCTTACAAAGATTACGCCAGAAGGCTATTGACATTCTTCAACAAAGTTGAATTCCACCACATCCCTCGAGATGAGAATCAGATGGCTGATGCTTTAGCCACATTGTCTTCCATGTACAAAGTGAATTTCCATAATGAGGAGCCTCTGATTACAATCAGGCGTCTTGATAGACCTGCTCATGTATTTGCAGTTGAGGAATCAACAGATGAGAAGCTCTGGTACTTCGATATTAAGCATTTTCTTCAGACCCAAGAATACCCACTTGGGGCATCAAATAAGGATAAGAAAACTTTGAGGAGATTGGCTGGTAGTTTCTTCATCAATGCTGATGTTTTGTATAAAAGAAATTATGACATGGTTTTGCTCAGATGCATGGATAGACACGAAGCAGACATGTTGATGCGTGAAATTCATGAAGGTTCTTTTGTTACTCATGCCAATGGACATTCGATGGCTAAAAATATGCTTAGAGCAGGTTACTATTGGCTGACAATGGAATCTAATTGCTACAAGTTTGTAAAGAAGTGTCACAAGTGTCAAGTGTATGCTGACAAGATTCATGTGCCTCCGACGCTTCTCAATGTTATTTCGTCTCCATGGCCTTTCTCTATGTGGGGTATTGATATGATTGGCATGATTGAACCCAAGGCTTCGAATGGACATCGGTTCATCCTGGTAGCAATTGATTATTTTACCAAGTGGGTAGAAGCTGCTTCATATGCTAATGTGACAAAGCAAGTTGTGGTTAGATTTATTAAGAACAACATCATCTGCAGATATGGTGTACCGAGCAAGATCATCACTGATAATGGCTCAAATTTGAATAATAGCATGATGAGAGAACTGTGTGAAAGTTTCAAAATTGAACATCACAACTCTTCGCCTTATAGGCCAAAGATGAATGGAGTTGTTGAAGCAGCAAATAAGAATATTAAGAAGATTGTGCAAAAGATGGTTGTTACGTACAAGGACTGGCATGAGATGCTCCCATTTGCCTTGCATGGGTACCGTACATCTGTTCGTACTTCAACCGGGGCAACCCCCTTTTCTTTGGTTTATGGTATGGAAGCAGTGCTCCCCGTTGAGGTTGAGATTCCATCATTAAGAGTTTTAATGGAAACCAAGTTATCTGAGGCTGAATGGTGTCAGAACAGGTTTGATCAATTGAATTTGATAGAAGAAAAGAGAATGACGGCTTTATGCCATGGTCAGTTATACCAGAAAAGAATGAAGAAAGCTTTTGATAGGAAGGTTCGACCTCGTGTATTCAGAGAAGGCGACCTCGTGCTCAAAAGGATCTTGTCTTTCACCTCCGATTCAAGGGGCAAGTGGACTCCTAATTTTGAAGGACCATATGTTGTTAAGAAAGCCTTCTCTGGCGGTGCATTAATTTTTGCAACTATGGATGGAGAAGAGCTCCCACGTCCCGTGAATGCTGATGTAGTCAAGAAATACTTCGCCTAAAAAATAATAAAAGAACAGCTCGCTAAGTTAAAAACCCGAAAGGGCGGCTTAGGCAAAAAAGAGCGTCTCGGTGGATTGAAAACCCGAAAGGGCGGTCCAGGCAAAAATTAGAGACATAAACAGAATAAAATACCCGGTGGATTGAAAACCCGAAAGGGCGGTCCAGGCAAAAGTTAGGGATTCATGGCAAGTAATTACATCAGACAAGACTTGATCATCAACAGTCATCTGTTTATCATGAGAAGTTCAACACATTTCAATGGAAGCCTTTGCTTAGGAATTCCAAGTTGAGAGAGAGGATGGGGTCATTACATTTCAATGTACCTTTTCCACAAAATTACCACTTTACAAACTTTGTAATCATCCATGGGGTCTTGCCTTTTGCAGGCTACCATTCCATTAATAAAGTTTGAGCCTTTACCCTTTATTGGCAATCTTATTTCTTTCATATCTCTCAAAATGTCATTTATTGTTGATAGTACTTTTTAAAACAAAGAGAAAATTGATTTCAACAAAATCTTTTTTGAAAAATATAAAAGAAGTTTTGTTTTGATTCATGAGTGCATTACAAGGAATGGATATGTTGATATATTCAGGTGCAAAAGAATAAGAATGTATTCCAGTTGGTGTACCTTTGGCCTGGTTCAAATGTGATGTAGAACCCAGCTATTTTGTTCCAATGTTTCCTCAGTGTTGGGTAGCATTTATTCTGAAGCCATCAAGAGTTTGATGTAGCAATTTTCGATCCTGTTTGTGGATGATACCTCGAGTGCTCAGCTCGAGACATGCTTGATTATGTACTCTATTTCTTGAGTTAATCCTTATGCTAAGTTTTGGCAGCATATGCATCATTAACATGCATCAAAAACAGTCATGCATTCATATTTGCTATCATGAAGTTTAGTGTCAATCAGATTCCTCTTCCATTTAGAGTGTCTTTAGGCTGAAAATACTCAGTTTCCTTGAAATCACCACTGAATTTGTTTCTATGTGGATAATATGTTTCAGCTATTCTGTTCAGATGCTTACGAACAGAAATCTAGTGGGTTATTCCCTCACTTGATCTGGTCTTATTTGGCAGTTTCTTTCCATTTGGCCATAGATTGAATTTTGGTCGCTGGATGAGGAATGTTGAAATTGTGCATTTGTGTTTGCACCCTCAACCTTTGAAAAGAAAAGCAAAGTATTATTGATTGTTCTTCATCGTCAGTGGTACGTCAATGTATTTCTCTTTTCTACCTCCAGTGGAACGTTGGTAGCTCACCTTCAGTGGAACGTTGGTGTATCTTGTTATATCTTCATCGTCAGTGGTACGTCGATGTATTTCTCTTCAGCACCTTCAGTGGAACTTTGGTGTATCTTATTATTTTATTGTCAATGGCACGGCGATACATCTCTTTTCTACCTTCAGTGGAACGTTGGTAGCTCACCTTCAGTGGAACGTTGGTAGCTAACCTTCAGTGGAACGTTGGTGTATTTTGTTACATTTTCATCGTCAATGGCACGTCGATGTATATCTTTTCATATCATCAGTGGAACGATGGTATATTTTATCGTCAATGGCACGTGTAACGCCCGGAAAAATAATTATTTGCTTAATTTAGTCATTTGTGATGTTTATTGAAATTTTTGCTTTTTGGGACGATTTAGTCGGTATTAGTTCGGGATAGCGGATCGATATTTAATCGAAAATTTTAATATTTTTAGTATTAGAAATATTAATGAGTTAATATTTAGAATTTTGGGAATTTTCCGAGTAATTAAGATTAGACCGGAAATATAAGACATTGAGTTATTAGAGGATTTTATCCGTATTTATTTTATTATATGTTTATACTAATTTATTTGATTTTATTTGGTGTATTAATTAATTAATTGATTGTTAGATAATATAATAATTGATTATATTAATTAATTTGGTGTATCTATTTGTGTTTATTTAATTATTGGTGTTATTTAATTTAGTAACTAAAATAGAAGTAATAATAGAATATATTATATTGGGCTTATTTATTGATGTTAGGAGTAAATAGAGGTTGTTATATTTAGGCCCATATAGCATATGATAGTAAGGGTTAGAATGAGGGAGTGACATAGCTTCTATCATTTTCCTTTTCATTTCATGGGCAGAGAGAAAGAGGAAGAGGCAGAGAAGAAAAAAAGAGAAAAAGGGGAAGAACCTAACAAGGGGAGCTAAGGTTTAGAGGAGACATTGAAGAGGTAAGGGGGAGAATCCCTATTATTATGGGTTAGTATAATTGGGTCAATGAGTAGAAACATATTTAGGTTGAAATCCCTAATTTTTTATAGTTTTGAAATTGTTAGGTTTTGTTGAGAATCCATAAAATTGGTGTTAGAAACATGTTTTGTTGTTAATAATTGTTTCGTGTAATTCTTGAAAATTAGTATGCATAGATTGTTCTGTGAATTGAACTATCACAGTACTGTAGTGACATATTATTCCTTGAGTTATTTGCTTTTGAAAAATGAACTCATTATAATATTCTTTTTCTATCTTCTACTGTGTTGCCATGAGATTTTAGAGTTTATGAACTTAGGTACTACTAATTTATGGTAGGATAATGCCTATTTGTGTCACTATTAAGAATGTTTCAATAATAAAGTTAACTATACATTATAGATTTTCCATGACATAAAGTCATAAAGCCATAACACATGTGATATATCTCTTTTGTTACAAGAATCACCCAAATGTATATTGTAGTGACAATTGAGAGTGATTTGAGAATCCAAGCTAATATATACCTATATATATATATATATATATATATATATATATATATATATATATATATATATATATATACTATTTCAATAGTAAATTTAATAATGATAATAGTCTAATATGATTAATATAAAATTTTTTTTAGGAGTTTGTAATTATCGTAAATTTCAATTCTGTCAAAATTGTCAATAGAGTTGTTAGAGTTATCAACAAAGTTATTAGAGTTGTCAATAGAGTTATTAGAGTTGCCAATAAAATTGTCGGAGTTGTTTTGACTTATTACGAGTCATATTTTAATTATTTTTTGTAACTCTGACATGTTTAGAGTTGTAAGTTTATGATGTCGGTGTTTACATTCTCGTTAAAACTTTAACAATTCATATCTTTTGAATCGTAACAGAGTTTGAGTCTCCGTTCGAAGCGTTAGAAAGCTAACACGATATTCTTTTCAATAAAAATGGTCTTGAGCAATAGAATACTAGAAAGTGGAAATGGAATAGAAATAAAATTTAATTGAAATTAATATATTGTGATATTAATTGGTTGATTAAATTCATAGTTAGATTAATTGCAATGAGTTTAATTGATTGAAATATACTCGAAGTTGGACCAATTATTCGGTTTGTCGGTAAATTACGTTATTTTGAGGATTCGTTCGTAATTGTGTTTTGGCTTGAATATGTATGTTGAGAAATATATAATGTCATGCGAATGATGTTGTTTTGATGTTGATTCTCTATGGTTACTTTGTTAGCATTAATTCTAATGATTAATTGCTTGATGTTTAAAATGTGTGTTCATATATAATCGGCAAAAATGAGAATTAACATGAGATAGTATGGTTACTAGTGTTAATTTGATTTTGTGAATCGTAATTAATTAATTGCCTTTTTATATATGAATAATGTATTTGTATGGTGAATGTTGTGTACAATTTGGTTGATAATTCATAGAGTTGAATTATTAATTGGTATGCGGTAAGTTAAGATTGATGAGGTAATCTTAATTTTCATAATTGGTTGGTAATTGTACATTCATTCATAGCATAGTCGGCTTTATTGTGGAAGCGGTGAAACTGTGGGTTCACATGGTAATAGACGGTGATCCTTGAATGGAAATAGACGTAGAATACGTTGATCCTTAATTGGAAACATACGTGGTGGCTTTGATCTTGTCCGGATCGGAAGCGTGGCTCGGCTTAGGCAAAAAAGAGCGTCTCGGTGGATTGAAAACCCGAAAGGGCGGTCCAGGCAAAAATTAGAGACATAAACAGAATAAAATACCCGGTGGACTGAAAACTCGAAAGGGCGGTCCAGGCAAAAGTTAGGGATTCATGGCAAGTAATTACATCAGACAAGACTTGATCATCAGCAGTCATCTGTTTATCATGAGAAGTTCAACACATTTCAATGGAAGCCTTTGCTTAGGAATTCCAAGTTGAGAGAGAGGATGGGGTCATTACATTTCAATGTACCTTTTCCACAAAATTACCACTTTACAAACTTTGTAATCATCCATGGGGTCTTGCCTTTTGCAGGCTACCATTCCATTAATAAAGTTTGAGCCTTTACCCTTTATTGGCAATCTTATTTCTTTCATATCTCTCAAAATGTCATTTATTGTTGATAGTACTTTTTAAAAAAAAGAGAAAATTGATTGCAACAAAATCTTTTTTGAAAAATATAAAAGAAGTTTTGTATTGATTCATGAGTGCATTACAAGGAATGGATATGTTGATATATTCAGGTGCAAAAGAATAAGAATGTATTCCAGTTGGTGTACCTTTGGCCTGGTTCAAATGTGATGTAGAACCCAGCTATTTTGTTCCAATGTTTCCTCAGTGTTGGGTAGCATTTATTTTGAAGCCATCAAGAGTTTGATGTAGCAATTTTCGATCCTGTTTGTGGATGATACCTCGAGTGCTCAGCTCGAGACATGCTTGATTATGTACTCTATTTCTTGAGTTAATCCTTGTGCTAAGTTTTGGCAGCATATGCATCATTAACATGCATCAAAAACAGTCATGCATTCATATTTGCTATCATGAAGTTTAGTGTCAATCAGATTCCTCTTCCATTTAGAGTGTCTTTAGGCTGAAAATACTCAGTTTCCTTGAAATCACCACTGAATTTGTTTCTATGTGGATAATATGTTTCAGCTATTCTGTTCAGATGCTTACGAACAGAAATCTAGTGGGTTATTCCCTCACTTGATCTGGTCTTATTTGGCAGTTTCTTTCCATTTGGCCATAGATTGAATTTTGGTCGCTGGATGAGGAATGTTGAAATTGTGCATTTGTGTTTGCACCCTCAACCTTTGAAAAGAAAAGCAAAGTATTATTGATTGTTCTTCATCGTCAGTGGTACGTCAATGTATTTCTCTTTTCTACCTCCAGTGGAACGTTGGTAGCTCACCTTCAGTGGAACGTTGGTGTATCTTGTTATATCTTCATCGTCAGTGGTACGTCGATGTATTTCTCTTCAGCACCTTCAGTGGAACGTTGGTGTATCTTATTATTTTATTGTCAATGGCACGGCGATACATCTCTTTTCTACCTTCAGTGGAACGTTGGTAGCTCACCTTCAGTGGAACGTTGGTAGCTCACCTTCAGTGGAACGTTGGTGTATTTTGTTACATTTTCATCGTCAATGGCACGTCGATGTATATCTTTTCATATCATCAGTGGAACGATGGTATATTTTATCGTCAATGGCACGTGTAACGCCCGGAAAAATAATTATTTGCTTAATTTAGTCATTTGTGATGTTTATTGAAATTTTTGCTTTTTGGGACGATTTAGTCGGTATTAGTTCGGGATAGCGGATCGATATTTAATCGAAAATTTTAATATTTTTAGTATTAGAAATATTAATGAGTTAATATTTAGAATTTTGGGAATTTTCCGAGTAATTAAGATTAGACCGGAAATATGAGACATTGAGTTATTAGAGGATTTTATCCGTATTTATTTTATTATATGTTTATACTAATTTATTTGATTTTATTTGGTGTATTAATTAATTAATTGATTGTTAGATAATATAATAATTGATTATATTAATTAATTTGGTGTATCTATTTGTGTTTATTTAATTATTGGTGTTATTTAATTTAGTAACTAAAATAGAAGTAATAATAGAATATATTATATTGGGCTTATTTATTGATGTTAGGAGTAAATAGAGGTTGTTATATTTAGGCCCATATAGCATATGATAGTAAGGGTTAGAATGAGGGAGTGACATAGCTTCTATCATTTTCCTTTTCATTTCATGGGCAGAGAGAAAGAGGAAGAGGCAGAGAAGAAAAAAAGAGAAAAAGGGGAAGAACCTAACAAGGGGAGCTAAGGTTTAGAGGAGACATTGAAGAGGTAAGGGGAAGAATCCCTATTATTATGGGTTAGTATAATTGGGTCAATGAGTAGAAACATATTTAGGTTGAAATCCCTAATTTTTTATAGTTTTGAAATTGTTAGGTTTTGTTGAGAATCCATAAAATTGGTGTTAGAAACATGTTTTGTTGTTAATAATTGTTTCGTGTAATTCTTGAAAATTAGTATGCATAGATTGTTCTGTGAATTGAACTATCACAGTACTGTAGCGACATATTATTCCTTGAGTTATTTGCTTTTGAAAAATGAACTCATTATAATATTCTTTTTCTATCTTCTACTGTGTTGCCATGAGATTTTAGAGTTTATGAACTTAGGTACTACTAATTTATGGTAGGATAATGCCTATTTGTGTCACTATTAAGAATGTTTCAATAATAAAGTTAACTATAAATTATAGATTTTCCATGACATAAAGCCATAAAGCCATAACACATGTGATATATCTCTTTTGTTAAAAGAATCACCCAAATGTATATTGTAGTGACAATTGAGAGTGATTTGAGAATCCAAGCTAATGTATACCTATTAGTTCATTAGTTACTGATATATATATATATATATATATATATATATATATATATATATATATATATATATATATATATATATATATATATATATATATATATATACTATTTCAATAGTAAATTTAATAATAATGATAATAGTCTAATATGATTAATATAATTTTTTTTTTTTAGGAGTTTGTAATTATCGTTAATTTCAATTCTGTCAAAATTGTCAATAGAGTTGTTAGAGTTATCAACAAAGTTATTAGAGTTGTCAATAGAGTTATTAGAGTTGCCAATAAAATTGTCGGAGTTGTTTCGACTTATTACGAGTCATATTTTAATTATTTTTTGTAACTCTGACATGTTTAGAGTTGTAAGTTTATGATGTCGGTGTTTACATTCTCGTTAAAACTTTAACAATTCATATCTTTTGAATCGTAACTCAGTTTGAGTCTCCGTTCGAAGCGTTAGAAAGCTAACACGATATTTTTTTCAATAAAAATGGTCTTGAGCAATAGAATACTAGAAAGTGGAAATGGAATAGAAATAGAATTTAATTGAAATTAATATAGTGTGATATTAATTGGTTGATTAAATTCATAGTTAGATTAATTGCAATGAGTTTAATTGATTGAAATATACTCGAAGTTGGACCAATTATTCGGTTTGTCGGTAAATTACGTTATTTTGAGGATTCGTTCGTAATTGTGTTTTGGCTTGAATATGTATGTTGAGAAATATATAGTGTCATGCGAATGATGTTGTTTTGATATTGATTCTCTATGGTTACTTTGTTAGCATTAATTCTAATGATTAATTGTTTGATGTTGAAAATGTGTGTTCATATATAATCGGCAAAAATGAGAATTAACATGAGATAGTATGGTTACTAGTGTTAATTTGATTTTGTGAATCGTAATTAATTAATTGACTTTTTATATATGAATAATGTATTTGTATGGTGAATGTTGTGTACAATTTGGTTGATAATTCATAGAGTTGAATTATTAATTGGTATGCGGTAAGTTAAGATTGATGAGGTAATCTTAATTTGCATAATTGGTTGGTAATTGTACATTCATTCATAGAATAGTCGGCTTTATTGTGGAAGCGGTGAAACTGTGGGTTCACATGGTAATAGACGGTGATCTTTGAATGGAAATAGACGTAGAATACGTTGATCCTTAATTGGAAACATACGTGGTGGCTTTGATCTTGTCCGGATCGGAAGCGTGGCTTGGATTCTAGATATTGAATCGGAAAGCGGTGAAACTTTGAGTTCACATTGAGGTACCACATGCATAGTGTCACATATCTTGCATTGAGTCACATTAGAGTTATGTGATAATTGAATATGTAAAATTGATGTTGTTGTGATACGTGTATGAGCTTGATAATTGAAATGGGTGATGTTTGGATACATATTCGGATCTTCATGATTGGGAATCCTGTGCCTACTTTGCTTGGGGATACTTATCATTCCATTCACCATAGGACTGATAAGAAAGGTGGACTTATCAACTGTTGCACTCCTTTGCTCTATAAGTGGTTTATTTCGCACTTACCTCAGACTAAGAATTTCTTGAGCAATCCTGATGGTCTCTCATGGTCTTAGAAGATCATGCCTCTTACTAATGGGAATATCCATTGGTATAATCCTGCTTATGACATTGGTGAGATTATTGATAGTTGTGGAGAATTCCCTAATGTACCTCTTCTTGGTATACAAGGAGGAATTACCTACAATCCCATTCTTGCAAGGCGTCAATTTTGTTACCCCATGAAGGAGCGACCCGCTAGTTTTCTTGTGTCAGGAATCTTCTATCTTAATCAGGATGGAGATTCGGATATGAGAAATCGGTTTGTGCGTGCTTGGCACCATATTGATAGGAAGAGACATTTGGGAAAGAAACAATGTTTTGCTCTCAAAGACTATACTGATTGGGTTCAAGCTAGAGCTCACACCTTTCAGATGCCTTATTTACTTGAGGAGCCTTCTCTACTCATTACTCCACCATTGTCTTTCACTATTCCCATCGAGAGTAGTGAAGAGCACCTAGAGCTCGTGGCTAAGTTGAGATCGGAAAGAGATGCTTGGGAGAAGAGGTTTCATGCTTCGGAAATTGAGAATAAAGAGTTGAAGATACATTTGAAAGAAAGGGATGAAATGCTTTATATCCAAGATGGTTGGTTGTTGGAAAAGGATGATCAGATTCGTCGTCAGGAAGAGCTACTTCAACAACATGGTGAAAAGAGGAAGAGACAACAAGAGGATTTATTTTCCTCTGGTAGTCATGAAGATTCAGTTGCATGGAAGGAAGTTGCTGATAAGCTGGTGATTCTTGAAGTAGATCTAAGTTTTGTTCAAGATTTGGTAATTTTCTTCATCTTTTTTCATCTATCATAATGTGATTCTTTTGTGCTTGTGTTTGATGCATCATTGATGCTATATTGGTCCTATTTGATGGTAAATTGATGGAAAATTCGTGCTCTAATTGATATGTGATAATAAGGTGTTTGAATGTTTGCCTAAATCAAGTTTTATAGTTCATAATGCTGTTTTTTGAAAACTGTGCGCAGGAAATCGATTTCCTACAGAGGGAAATCGATTTCCACTATGTTTTTTGCGCCAGATTTGAATTCTGCAGGCAGGAAATCGATTTCCTACAGAGGTAAATCGATTTCCAGTGAGGCAGAATGCTTGTTTTTGCTATTTTTGACTTGTTTTTGGTTCTAACTCTTCTTCCAATCCATTCTTTTGATATTTTCTTCGAATCACAAATTAGAGGCCTAATTTCTCTCTAATTTCAATGGACTTAGGGCGTCGATAGGATGAGAATCCAAATCCGCAAAATTAAGTGATTGAAATTATGGATGAAAGGAGCTTTTCAGGTGGTTCCATCTTTTATTTCTTTTTCTTTTGATCGATGAAAGTCTTAATACCTTGAGAATTCTTATGGATTCTTGGTGAAGACTAGATCGCTCCTTATTTTTCTTTTCGTGCGGTATTGCTTTCGGAGAGTGATCTATATATCGCTTCTCTCGCATGCATTAGCACATAAAGTTTTGACCGGCCTCGTTGTAGGGTGACTTCTACATAAGTCACTTGGCGATCTGCTTAACATAGCTCAATATTTCGTGTCCCGATCATAAAAAGATCAAATATGGAAGAGAATTGTATGCGGTTGATTTAAGACTTATGGAGATTTATCGCGTAGTCGCTATGATTTTATCAAGCTTCTGATAAATGTCCATTGAATTTAAATCCGAGAACATCCTTCACTCACCATTGATCTTCATTACTAACTTTGATAACATACTTGACAAGTTTCAAGATGGTTATCTTTAACATCTAACAATTGACTTTAATTTCCACAATTTATTATACCGCTCTTTATATTTTGCTTTATGCTTTATCATTTCATCATATTTGCATTCCGCTATTTTCTCTTTGTCCATTTGGACACTATGTTTATGTTTCCGCTATTTTCTCTTTGTCCATTTGGACCATACTTTACTTTTATGCTAAAACACTAATAATCAACAAAAATCTAAAAAACACATAAGGCTCTCTTTCGAACTATTGGTTACTATCCCGAGCATTTTGGAGATTCGGACTTATGGACTTAGTGCCTCTGGACCCTTATTCTGTTATTACTCTATGATTGTTCTGTCTGTCTGGCATTGGATTGTTGTCTGTTTGTGAATGCAGGTATTTCCTTGAAAGTCCTTGATGGTTAATTCCAAGGCATTGAGATAAGGATTTTACCCGAAAACAGCCGTTACTCTGCCCGATTTTCGTCAGAATTTTAATGTGCTTAATGCAAAGTGGTGCTAAAGACAATAAGTTCATCTGGATCCCCAAGTGATAATGTGTTTGTATTAATAGTTCAAAGGATGGGAAATCTACCTTGACTCATAATGTCAAGTGTTGGCCGCTTTTTCGGTTAGACCGTTCTTTTCCATAGCTTTTATTTTACGCAATAGGATAGCCTCTTCATCTCCTCCCACTTCTTAGATTTTCAAAAACCTTCTTATGTTTGTAAAATCTTTTCAAAACCTTTTCTTTAAAATATCTTTTTCCCTCAGTGGCTTTTATTCAAAAGTTTAGACATGACTAATTGTCGAAACGAGTGGCGATACCCCACGATTTTGAAATTGATTGATATAATGAGATCTTTTCCGCGTGAGAGAGCTAGTGGCATACTCGTTGATTTTATCCGAGTTGGAGCCCTTCTTTCATTTGCGATGCAAAGAACTCGTTTGTTCTCATGCTCAAGATCAATGGCTGAGTATTTCTCTCCGACGACGATAAAGTGTTTATTCGTTTTAAAAATGTTTTCTCTTTTAAGCGGAATTACATTAGCTCTGACTTCTCCATTGCACCGAGGAGGTATGTAGGCACAAGGCTTAACGTCTTGCCGAGCTTATTTTAAAAATAAAACAAACCCTTTTCTAGCACACACGACACAGATTTTCAAAAAGGTTCTTGTGGAATTCCATAGATATGAGGGGTGCTTAAAACCTTCCCCTTGTATAATCAACACCCGTACCTGAGATCTCTGTCTTGTTTTAAACTTTGGGTTTTACGTTCTTTTCCCTTTTCCTTTGGAAACAATAAAGCGCGGTGGCGATTTCAAACGAAATATTGAGTCGAGTCAATTCCATGGCTTTGATCTCAGATTTCCCCCGCTACACCTATTGTCATACCCCAAAAATTGCCCTCAATATTTTGTTCAAGCAGTCTCTTCAAGCCCAAATGATTAGTAGCCGACTAGTTTGACCTGAAAGTCAACTATGGTCAACTCACAGTAAAAAGTCAAGATTTTTGGTCAAAATACTTCATTTGAAGTTATATTCATCATTTGATCAAGGGTTGACCATGACTCATCAAGAAAAGCTCCAAAGTCATCAAAACTCAAAGTATCTAAATTAGGGTTTTTAGGAGAAAGTTAACTGAACTTTGACCACCATAACTCTCACATGGTTCATCATAAATTGTCCAATAAAAGCCCATTCTCAAGGAAATTTAATTCTCTACAACTTTTATGTTGGGCCTGAGACCAAGAAATGCTTCAATTGAGAGATATGAGCTAAAACATTACAGGTCTTTTTAAAAGTCAACAAAAAGCTATTTTTGTCAGGACCAATATCATCAAGATAAAATCTTCAAATGCAAAAAATGTTCCAAAGTGGGTTGTAGAAGACATCTTGGGATTTCCAAAAAGTCCTAGAATACCTTCATGTGATCAAAATTGAGGGAGATATGAGCTGCACAAGTTGGGTGAATTTCAAGAGATGCACAAAAACCTAATTGAGTAATTTTGCACTCTTGAACCAATGGGCCTAAGTTTTGGATTTCAAGCACATATATGATCCATTAAAGGGCCTATAAAATTATTCTTATATTTTTGGGATTTTTATTACTATTTATTTGAATTTTATTCATTTAAATTGCAAATAAATCAAGTAAAATACCAAAAATAATGAATTAAATTATAGGGCTTTGTTTTGGATCATATAAAGTCCCAATAAACACCTTGGAGACCAATGAATTTCGTTGGTGCATGGTTTGGATGTTTATTTTATTTATTTTTTGATTTTATTCAATTTAAATCAAGATAAAATAAAATAAATATCAAATTGGTGCTTGATTTAAATTTTTCAATCAAAGATCATTCTTGGAGCTCAAGTCAATCATACAAATTTGATTGGAAAGAGATTGAATAAAAATAGAAAGACTTACACAAAATTTTCAATCAAATTTTTCCATATTTGCAAATCACCACTCACATGATTTCTTTCCTAAAGTTATTGACCTAATTCCTTCTCCTATATATACTTAACAACATCAGACCAAGAGGGGGCGATTTTTGGAGAAGAAAATAGGGTTTCAAAGAAAAGAAAGTTCTTTCAAAGTTAAGGCACGTACAAAAGTTTCCTCAGCAAGTTTCAGTCCCTTTCGATCGTCCCATTAGCTTCCTGAAGATCCCAGGAGGTGGTACCAATCCTTACTCAAGCTCAAAGCGTACCATAACGTATCCCTCGAACTGCACCGGTTGGGTAATGATTTTGAAATTCAAATTTATAATTCACGCACTGTTGATCGTTTCCATGTGCATGTATTTGTTTGTATTGATGTTTAGAACGTTTTAGTACCATCGTTTGCAAGTTTTGATGCATGATTGGTGATTTGCCATTTTTAGGGCAAGAGAATTCGTGAGCGTCGTACTCACGTTTACAAGGGTGTTTCAGGTCAAACTAAGGCCATAATTGGGATCAGGAGTTGATTTTAAGTGGATTTGGGTCGTTTGTTTTTTTGTTTGGTGTGATTTTGCAGGTATCACGGTGGAGGTCTACCGGAGAAGGTGATCGGAGAAGCGCAACTCCAGCGGCTCTGTGTTGAGACCTGGTTGACCTGAGGCGTGGCGACTTACTGCTCTCTGATTGGTCCATTCATAAGCCCAAGGGACCTAGTCAACGATGGGGACCAGTCAACTCGCACGCGTGGCATTTCCAAGGAGTTTAATTGGTCAATCAACACAAATGTGGGGTCCCACGCACGTTCAATTTTAAAGATAGGAATATGAAGCCTTTACGCACTTCATCCAACAGAGGGGGTTACTTGATAAGTAAACAACATGGCTCAGATGGTCCAGCGTGCCCCTTTGCATCCAGCATGACCCCAGTTCGAACCTGACTAAGACAATTTTTGGTTTATCTTCTGATTTTTGCAATATCCTCCACTTCTTACCTATTTTCCTATTCCCTTTTTTCTATTAATTAATTAATTAGGGTTGTTATTAGGTTAATTACATAGTTAACTTAATTTAATTAGTATAATTAGAATAAACACCCTAGACTAATTAGGATTAATTATTTCATTAACTTTATTTTATTTTCTAAATTAATAAATTAGTTTAAATAATTAGGTTATTTAATTTTAATTCCTTTCAATTAATTAAATTAATTAGGGTTTTTTAGCCAAGATAATTAATTTAGTTAATTTGCTTAATTAGGTTTTTTAGCCAATATTTAATTAATTAGGTTTTAACCAATATTTAATTAATTAGTTTAGAATTAGGGTATAACTAAATAAAATTAATTTAGACTTTTAAGTTTGAATTAATTAAATTAAGTTTCTACCTTTTAACCCTAATTTCTTTAACGTTCGATTCCTCGATTCTTCTCCCTCTCAAACTTCCAATGAATGTCGCATGTATGTTTAATTTCTGTTATTTAAATTCTAGAAGGTGTATAGGTTGCAAGTTCTTTTTGATGTAATAGTAATTAGAGCATTTACTTTTCCCGCACTTTTATTTTCTGCACTCCCCGGTTTTTTTGGTTATGTATCCCCCATCCCGAAGCCTTGAAATAGCGTATGATTTACTTTTCTGCACTTTACTTTCCGTACCATAAACTGCTATAAACAGTTTAGATGTATGTTAATAGGATAATATAGCAAGACTAAAATCAAACTAGAATAACCCTAATTTTCAGGATTAATTAAATCAATCACCTTTGTTCACACACACACACACCTTTAAGGTAGTCCTCTCTTATGTTGCCTTTCGACGAATAATAGTTAAGTCCCTCAAGTGTAGGGATATCTTAGCAAATGCTGTCTCCGATTTAAATCATCATAAATATCATAGTCCATTCGATGTTGCCTACGATATAAATGATCTTGTCCCTTGATTAAATGATGATAGTCCATTCGAATGCTAAGGTATCCTTACTTGTTGCCTTTATGACTATTCACATCTAATGCATAGGACTTCCTATCCTCTTTATGGTATGGATAGCCCCTATGACTATTCGACGGCTATTCGATGACCCTTTACATCAAATGAAAGGACTTCCCACTAACTAATGGTGTGAATAGTCTCTTTCCCTTAACGAAAGGAAAAGAACAAGATAGACCCTACAAACTTAGGGTGGGTAGTTCCTAATTGCTTACTCATAACAATTCAAACTTTCAAATGCTTTTCACACCTCGCTTTTCAAAAACTCTTTTCAAGATAATTACTTTGTATATATTCGAATGATGAATCATTACAAAGTCAAGTTCTTCTACAAACTGTTTTTCTAAACACACACTACACAAATCAAACATTTCGAACAATTCAAAAGTGAGCTAAGCAATTAAGAGCCCATGGATAACCATGGATACAAAGGGTGATTACACCTTCCCTTTGTATAACTTACCCCCCGAACTCAATCTCTTTCAAAGAAGGTCTTTCTAGTTCTTTTTGCCTTTCCTTAAATTGGATAAAATAAAAGTCGGTGGCAACTCTAGCTATCCGCACATTTAAAAAAGTCAGTTCTCCAACCGTGTTACACCTATCAAAGTAATAAAAAATATTGTCAAACCATAGAGACCAACAGTCAAATCTATCGTTACTAATTGTTACGATGTTTATCTAAGGCAAATCAAATAAGTATTTAAGAGTAAGAGTGATGAAGTAAATAACTTTAATAAATTCAATTAAATAACAATATTTTTAGTAAATAACTTTAATAAATTCAGATAAATAACAATATTTTTAGTAAATAACTTTAATAAATTCAGATAAATCTAACTATCTCTATTAAGATTTCCTACAGGGCAATATTTTAGCTTTGAAAAGAATTGAATTAAAAGGAACTGTCGCTTTCGCGATTCAGAATCGAGTTTACTCCCTAATCAAATCCTTTAATTGTCACTTATAAAAGGCGCTTCAAGCCTTAAAGTAGCAAACCTATTTTTGAGAAATCAAACTCTTAACCTAGTTGAAAAGTGTCTTTTACTGGAAAGTTTAACTAAAAAGGGTTGAAGCCTTTCACCTAAATAATCAGATCCTAAACCTATAAACGGCACGCTTTCGTAAACACTTTTAAAACCTCCTTCTAGCAATATTAAATAATCCTAATTAACTAACAAAGTGCTTTCGTGGTATTTGTTAACCAAAAACAAATCAATCTTAATCTTTTGTGTCAGACGACTTTCGATCTTACCCAATGTTTCACTGCTTCACTTTTGTGTAAGCAGATTAAAATAAGTGCAGAAAGATTGTATTTAAATTAAAAACAACCCATAAAGCAATCCTAAAGAGACAACATGTAGAGCGTCATTTGTTGACGATCTTCACATCCCAACACTAGTAAATTATCCGAACATGTTTAATAAAATGTAAATGGTTTTAAGTGCGAAAGTAAACATAAGACGGAGATAAATAAGTGTGGTAAATAAAACACAAAGTAAAGGCAAGAAATAAATACAATGCAATGGAATGAATAAAGTGAAGCAAGTGCAAGATAAATAATAAGTAAATGCAAAGACTTGAAATAAGAAACCTGCTCCAAATCGGAGGCTTTAATCTGGTACAACAGAAATAAACTTCGATGAAATGTAAATGGCGAAAAGATAAATAACTTCAAAGTAAATGATCCAAACTCGATACAAGAACGATTTCCATAACCCCCTAATGTGAAGGATTGCAACTTTCAAATGGTGAAGTATATAGCTTAGATTGTACCAAGCTTGGATGCCTTGAAATGTCCTGAAAGGATGGTATTTATAGAGTTAAATGGTGGAAGTTACTTCATGTGAGAAACAATGGAGAAAGTGGGAAGTTGGAGAAGTAGTGGGAAGTTGGAGAAATAATGGAAGACAAGGGAAGTTTGAGAAGTAGTGGGGAGTTGGAGAAATAATGGGAAGTTGGAGAAGTAGTGGGAAGTTGGAGTGTCATGCCCCAAAATTTTCCCATCATATTTTGACTCACATGACTTTCAACTACTCAAGGCTATGCAAGAATTGGGCACACTTACTCTATCTCATAAACAACAAGCCTTCAACTAGGATTTTATTTCCCTCAAAGTAAAATCAGTTTCCAAAGCCTCAAGTGGACTTCATGGCTTCTCATAGGCTTCAAAGGATCCTCACATCAATTTTCAAGCCTTGAATCATAAGATTGCTCAGACAAAAGCTCAAGTGCTCTACAGTCGACTGATTTGACCTAAAAGTCAACTATGGTCAAATTATAGTCAAAACTCCTGATTTTATTTTTGGTCAACATCAATATTTTTGAAGTTACATTCATCATTTGATCAAGGATTTATCATGATTCATTAAGGAAAGCTCAGAAATCATCAAAAGATCATAGTCCCTTCGATGTTCCCTACAATATAAATGATCTTGTCCGTCGATAGTCCCTTTCGATTGCTAAGGTATCCTTACTTATTGACTTAATGACTATTCTCATCAATTCATAGGAATTCCTACCCCCTTATGGTATGGATAGCCCTATGGCAAAACGATGACCCTTCGATGACCCGCACATCCAATGTATAGGTAGGACTACCTACCCTCAAATGGTATGGATAGTACTATCACCTAAGCGAAAGACTTTAAAGAAAAAGTTAGACCGTATAACTTTAGGGTATGTTACTCTTAATTGCTTGCTCAAATAAAAGTTTCAAATTACTTTTTCACACCTCCTTTTCAAAACAAATTCAAAGGCTACACTTTATTTACAAAGTTAAAGTCCTTTTTCAAACTGTTTTTCTAAATACACACGACACTCTTCAAACAAATCAAACAAACAAGTGAGCTAAGCAATTAAGAGCCCATGGATAACCATGGATACAAAGGGTGCTTACACCTTCCCTTTGTATAACCTACCCCCCGAACTCAAAATCTTTTAAAGGTCTTTCCTGTTCTTTTTGCCTTTCCTAATTGGATAAAAACAAAAGTCGGTGACGACTCTTGCTATCCACAACATTTAAAAAAGTTAGTTCTCCCACCATATTATAGAACTGGCGACTCTGCTGGGGATCTTTTAAAGAGGGTTTACCTTAGAGCTTAGATCACTTAATTTTTATTTGTATTGCTTGCTTTATTCTTCAAGGTTGTTTTGGGAATTGAATGGAAGACGAATCCTACACCCGGATTCAAGTACACCTTAAGATAGGAAGTGGCATAGTCATGGCGACCTCCCTGGTGCATGCTTGGGATTGGTCAATATGAGAGTTCACGCTTAAGTTAGGCCTCTGTGGTTATGTATGTACTTCTCTTGCATGAGAGAGGTTTATGTATGTACCTTGGGTGAGTCAGAGCTTAAGGACCTTTAGTTACCTTAATCCATCTTGGCTTTTAGGAACGTAGTGGGGGGACTACCCTTGACGAATGTTGAGGGACATAGTCGCTACCCGATACTACACCTCAGATAGGTTCTTTTTTAAAGTATCATTGCATGGTATGCATGTATCATGTTCAAGGGTGCTTTAGAGGGACTGACCATTCTGAGTAACTTTTTAGAACCTGTTACTAAATTCACTCTTATCCTAGAAGTACCTATTGGGGAAGGGTAGTTACCTGGCCAAACTTCATGCAAACCTTCAAACCTAAGGACACTTTATGACTTGCTTGTATGTGCTGCTAACCCTTTGATTTCCTTGCAAGTTTTGCTTGTAGGACTTATTTGTCCCTACTACCTTATGCCTTTGCCTAAAGCATAAAATTTAAATGACATCATAACATAGCATATTAACTAATCCTTTCAAGGATCTTAGGGATTTAGGGCGCACAGTTTCAGGTGCTCTTATCAATGAACGAATTCCTATCAAGGGGCAAGAGGATTTATTTTTCTCTGGCCATATGTCTTCTAGTTCAAAGGCATAATACCTATCAAGGGGAAAGAGGGTTTATTTTCCTTTAGCCATATGCTTTCAAGCTCAGAAACGAGTATCCCGAATCAGAGACTATGACCCACTGAATATGGTGAGCTTGATTCTCAAAGAAGGACGTTCAGAGACCAAAAATTAAAGTTCTTCAGCAAAGCTACAACTGCAATGTTGCAAACTAAATTTCCTATAGATCCTTGAAAACATTGCATGTGCATTTCATAACATCGCATAACAGGTTTCCACCACAGGTTTCTCATCCTCTCTTGCTGTTTATTTCAGCACAAATGGATCTCGAGCGATCTGTCAGAAATCTCCAGGCACAGAACAACCAGTTCCAAGAGATGATCCTTAACTTGGCCAAGGGGCAAGAAGAATTGAAGGCATTGCTGATCAAAAAGGAGAAGGATCAACACAGGCAGAAAGGTAGTCAAGGTAATTGTAAATCCAAACCTAAGCGATCATTTACTCCGTTGCACATGCCGCTGTCTCAAGTTCTGCAACAACTGCTCAATCAGAACTTGATAACCCTATTGCCTCCATATCCAGTTCCTGCCAATCCTGCTCCTAGGTACAAGTATAATGCAACATGTGCTTACCATTCGAACAGTCTTGGTCATGATACTAAGGATTGTGGACCATTGAAGCATAGGATTCAAGACTTAATTGATGACAAGATCATTGATTTCAACTCACCTGAGGAACCTCATATGACTGATGTTATACCCCAAAATTTGCCCGCATCTTTTTTAGAAAGAAGGCAACAGATTTCTGTCTAAAAATTGGGAGTTTCATATAATCTTGGATTTTATTTCACAAATATCCTGATTTTTATGAATACTCGGTTTTTAGAATTTTTCTTATACGGTATTTTGGTTCGCTGTTGAATTTATTCTTACCCAAACGCTAATTAATGTTTATCATTTCACACACGCTGTTTATTTGAGATTTATTTGCAGATAAATAGTACTGACGCAATTAGTACAGAATTAAATTTTTGCAGGCGCAGAGTCCGGGATTCAGACTGTACTGGTAACAAGTAAATTATTATTAGTTTTTGTTTCCCACTAATTTTTGTACTATATTCTATTATTTTCAAAATCTTTTCCTTTCTTTTCAAATCTCTTTCTTTCAAAATCAAATCCTAACTTTATTCTACACATCTCTCTTTTTCAAACCCTACCATACACTTTCTTTCAAATCCTACTACCACTCAAATTTTCCTTTTTTGTACGGAATCACTTCATTTCCCAACGTCTCTATCCTTCTTTTCACTCTATAAATACCTCTCATTTTTTCCATAAATACTCACATCAAATTTCAACTCATCTCTCAAATTTCTACCTCATATTTATTTTCTCTTCTTCCCCGGCAAAATGGCGAAGTGGGTGGATACACTGTTTCTTATAGTCATCACTGTTTCTACGGTGATCATGTCTTTCTTCTGTCTGCATAGTCCTGAAAAATGCGGACCTGGGTTGTTTACACTCCCGATCATCTATATGCTGTTATTTACAGCATGGGTTTTTAATCGTCATTTTTAAAGTTTGTCGTATCTTTTGCTTTCAAATAATGTACCGTTTATTTGTCGTACTGTTCATTATATTATGTAATATTTGTACTGTCAGTATTAAATGTCGTACTATTTGTCGTACTGTAGTTTAATTATCCAGATAATATTTTGTGTGTTTTCTGCCAGTTAAATATTTATTTTTCTGTGCCTTAAATATTTTTCAAGGTTATTATCGGTAATTTCGTTCGCGTACGGTGTATTTTAATTATTTATTATGTTTGTGTTTTTCTAACAACTCATGTAAATAAATTTTCACCATTAACACAACAAAAAACAAAAAGAAAAAAATTAACTTTAACTGTTGAATTTTCACTTTAACTGTTACGTTAATGCCCGAACAGTCAGTTGACAGTCAAACCCGCTGACAGTGCAATTCTCCGTGTTTTGTACCATCAATCAAATCAATCTTTTTGCATTTCAAAGTTCCAAGATTTTTGTTCTAGAAGTCTTCTGAACATCACATGATCAACAGAGACTCAGCACTGCACAAAAATCAGGTACGCTTAACTGTCTCCTACACAAACAGTCCCTAACTAGGGTTTTTGTTTTTTTTTTTAGGAGAACAAGTTTTTTGAGACCTCAAATGGATTTCATGGACCTCCATATATCTCAAAGTACCACCATACAAATTTTCAGACTTCAATTCGCTCAGACGCACAGTCAGCAGCTCAAACAGTCAACAGACGACCAGTTTGACTAAAAAAGTCAACAGACAGTAAAAAATGAAATTTTTTGTCAACATCCATATTTTGTCAAAATATTCATCATTTGATCATTGGTTGATCATAATTCATCAAGGAAAGATCAAACATCAACAAAACCCTAAGTTTCAAAATTAGGGTTTTCTCCTAAAAAGTCAACTGAACTTTGACCGGCCATAACTCTCTCCTCGTTCATTCAAAAAATTCCAACCAAAGCTTGTTTTGAAGGAAATTCAATTATCTTTCAAATGCAATTGATCCCATGGTCAATGGATTCACCATTTGAAAAATATGAGCTCAGACATTACAGGTCATTTTCAAAGTCAACAAAAAGTGGTTTTTGTCAAAGGCCATAACATCAAGATAACTTTTCCAAATGAAAAAAAGTTTCCAAAGTAGCTTGTAGAGGACATCTTGAGGTTTCTAAAAAGTACAAGAACTCCTTCATATGATAAAAATTGAGGGATTTATGCCTTGTTGAAGTTGGCTATATTTTGGGAAAATGCATGAAACCAACATTGATCAAAAGTGTTTTTTTTCCAAAAGGGGCCAAGTTTTCATGATCCAAACATGCTTCTAACAATGTTAAGGGCCTCCCACGACCAACCTAAGGCCCATAGCATTTTTATTTCTCTTTTGGTTTAATTTTATTACATTTAAAGTTAAATTGAAAAAGAAATGATGAAGGATAATGGTGCAATGCTTGATTCTTAAGCTAAGGCCACCAAGAATGATTCAACTCTGCAACAAGAGAGGTACAAAGCAGGCCTAGGGCAAGAGGTTGAAGAAAAATCAAGCCATGGTCAAGAATTCAAACTTTTTTATATTAAAGAATTCAAAAGTTCAACAAAGATCATCAATGCTTCTTAGCTTAGTTTTGAAGCACTTCATTGCTTATAAATGAAGTAGGATACTTCAGTAATAGACACTCAAAATTACAGAACCAAATCTATGCTTGAAACATACTTGTATCATGCTTGAAATATTGTAAGAAATTTAAAATTCGAATTTTAAGTTTCAGTCCAATTCAAGTCCAAATATCTATTCCAAAACATTCCTCAAGTATCATTGAACATTTCCAAATCATTTCCAAGCTTGGAGGCATTCAGAATCGTACCTCAGAGCTCACGGTTTGTACTAAGTAAAACCAACCTCCAATCCATACTTCCATGCGTTTTAAATAATTTTTTATTATATATTCATGTTTAGATTAACCTGATGAACGTTTCTGGATAGTTAATTAAGATTTGGTCATGTATTCAAGAAGATGCCATAGCTAGGGTTTTCCAAATCCTTTTAGGATTTTTCCCTACAGGTAAAATTAGCCTCAATTAAAGGCATGGTTGAATTCGTGAGTTTCAGACGAATACATGGGTACCCTCGCGAAATATTTTTGTGTTGTTTTGCTCGCATTCGTATTGACAGGGTTATAGCAACGAACAGGAACCGTCACTAAAGGTAGTTGCAGACCTAAAACGACGGTCTGGAGGTTGAAGATGACCACGCGTCGCTCCCTCATTCGCTGGTTTGCGCGCGCGTTGGGTTTGAAACAAATGGATCCGGTGCGTTAAGACATACGTGTTATCATGCTCCCTCTCATTCCAGGCCATCTGATCTCATTAATTCCCCCATCCAACGTGTCTGAATGCTCATCCTTACCATGGACCTTCTTATTAACCACACCTGATCATTTTTTATATATTTTCTATTTTATTTTATTTACTTTGCAATATTAATTTAAAATAGTTTAAAAAATCAAAAAAATGTAATAAAAATATTTTTAGGTTTATAAGATAATCTATTATTTTTTGACATAAAAATATTTTATTTTTCTTGATAATTAAAATATTTTGTTTAATTAATTAATATATATTTATATATTTTGTTTAATTAATTAGTATATATTTATATATTTGCTTTTTAATTATTTCAACCAATCAAAAAAATTAGAAAAAATTGTTCTTTTTATTAAATTAGGTTATATATATTATAGACTAATTTTGTACATATTTAGAATATTTTTCTCTTTAAGTTTTAATTATTTGTATAATTATTTGCATAGTTATATGTTAATTAACTTAATAATTTCAAAAAAATCTTCAAAAAATCCAAAAAAATTAGTTTTATTTTAAAATTAATTTATAAGCAATATGAACATATTTTAGACTTAATTTTTTAGGTTTAAATTTTACTTCTACCTTTTTCTCATTTTAATTAAATTAATTATGCATTAATTCTAATTAAAATCAACCATACAAAAAATCCAAAAATACTTCCTTTTATCTTATTGCAATTTAAATTCCTAGATAAAGTGTATAGGTTGTCAAAATCATGTAAATAGCGTAGTTTACATTTCTCGCACAATCGATGTAATAGCGTAGATTTATTTTCCGCATTTTACATTCCCGCACTTTAAATTCTGTACATATAAAACTGCGTGTATGTCAAAGATAATAACTGAAGCGTTAGGTCACTAACTTCAAAGACAAAAAATATCTGAATCAAAACACAATCACACTTGCACCTCTTAGGGTAATCCCTCTGTTACTCTTTTCAAAATTAAGTTCTACTGTTTCAAATACAAATTCAAACTTTTGTTTACATCCGGTCAAAGGAGAATTTTCTAAAAGAAATAGGAAGGGACCTTATAAACTTAGGGTAGATCTCCTAATTGCTTGCTCAAATCAAAATAACAAATGTCTCATATATCATTGTTTTTCAAAATAAAACTTTCAAAAAAGACAATACTTGGTATATATCCAAACAAGGATCATTACGAAGTTAAAGCTCTTTTTTCAAAACATCTTTCGAAAGATAAAACATTTTGTATACATCCGCACAAGGATCATTACAAAGTCAATTCACATAAAATGAATTTTAAAACCACATACAAGCATTTCAAGGCAAGACAAAATGATTCAAACAAGTGAGCTAAGCAATTAAGAGCCCATGGATAACCATGGATACAAAGGGTGCTAACACCTTCCCTTTGTATAACCTACCCCCTTACCCAAAATCTCTTAAAGGTCTTTTTCTGTTTCTTTTATAAACCTTTCCTTAATTGGATAAAATAAAAGTCGGTGGCGACTCTCTGATTTTCAAAACTCAAAAGCGAAAGAAGAGTCAGTTCGTACCTCTCACACGAGGTATATAAAAAACCGAGGGCATGATAGAACTGGCGACTCTGCTGGGGATTTCCAAAAACAAAATGTTTTCAAATGGGGTTACCTTAGAGTGTAGATCACTTCGATGTTTTCAATTGCTTGTCTTGATTGTTCTACTTTTCAAAAGGTTTGTTTGGGTATTTACTTGTGTGAAAGATTCTAACCCGAATCTCGAGATACCTTAAGTATGTGACAATAGACCAAGGAAACTGTACGGCATGTACCGATACGGTTGATCTGGTAGTCACCGTTAGTGTGACACTTTGGTTTATACTGATATCCCTTGAAAACGATCAAGGAGTATGTTAGGCTTCCGAAATGTCATTAAACACTAATTTGTCTTAGAACCTTTAGTTGAACTTGACTTGTGGCCTATTAAGTGACTAGCTTTGAAATTGATCGAAGTTAGTTATCCTCGAGGAATGTTTTGATCGGCCGTCCGAGCGCCGTATTGAGATGTTGTCTCCAAGGATCATAGAACCCGAATACTATTCTAGGACAGGTTTTAACCAACTCAACTTCAGTGGGGAGGGTATCACCTATTAACCTCATGCAAGCCTTTAAACCTAAGGCTATTTGTTTGATTTGTTTGCGTGTGCCACATGTTTGACATCATGACATCATAAGCATCATAAACATATCATTTTATCACTAATCATTTCAAGGATCGAAGAGTTTACCTTTGTTCTGTTGTTGTAGGTAATGGCTCCCGCTACCAGATATTATGTCCGAATCAACATTCCAATAGTACCATCTGAACTTAAGGACTTAATATCAGAATTTCCCAGAAATGCTCAATTCACTGAAAAGCACGGTCACCTACTCCATTTGGTTACCTCAAAATTTGAAGAAGACATGATACGGGTCCTGTTCCAGTTCTTTGATCCCGAACATCATTGTTTTACATTCCCTGATTACCAGTTAGTACCCACTTTGGAAGAGTTCTCTGAACTGATTGGGTTACCTGTTCGAGATCAATTACCTTTCACTGGTTTAGAAAAGATTCCAAAACCTGAAATCATTGCTGCTGCCTTACATTTGCGAAAGTCAGAAATCGGGTCCAATTGGGAAACAAAGAGTGGAGTCCAGGGTTTGCTTGCTAAGTTCTTATTGGAAAAGGCTCGATTACTACTAAAAAATAGAAGTTACCTAGCTTTTGAGGAAGTTGTGGCTCTTTTGATCTATGGGTTGGTTTTATTCCCTAATCCCGACCAGTTCATAAGTGTACACATTATCAACATTTTCCTAACCCGCAACCCGGTACCTACCTTGCTGGGAGACATACTACATTCTTTACACACTCGTACCATGAAGAAACGAGGAACTCTTATGTGCTGTGTACCACTACTAGCTAGATGGTTTACATTACACCTTCCTCGATCAGTGTTGAGAAATGAACAAAGGATGCAATGGTCTCGCAGGATTATGTCTTTGTCTCATTCAGATATCTGGTGGAACAACTTCTTTCAAAGAGACATCACTCTCATTGACCATTGTGGGGAGTACCCTAATGTGCCACTCCTTGGCATCAAGGGAGGCATCACTTACAACCCCTCTTTAGCTTTGCGCCAATTTGGATATGCACGAAGAAATGGTCCTCATGACATGATTATCTGTGGCATTGTGTTCGACTACGAAGATGATTCCCAAAGACATCGACGAAGGTTTATACATGCGTGGGGCAGTGTCTACAAAGTAGAAAGCAAAACTTTAGGACAATGGAACTCTATTCCCATGGAGCCTTACCTCAAATGGGTGCGGGCTCGTGCTCAGAAGCTCATCATGCCATATCCCGCTATTCTACCTGTGACTATTGAGCCAGAAGTCGAAGGGGACGAATCTCGAGTCATTCTATATCCAGACATGCCGACTGACCTGGAAGAGCTGCAGAAATCTTAGGTTCAACTAAGAGAAGAAAGAGACACCTTCAAAGCACACTGTCAAGACTATGAGAGGAAAGTGTTGGAGCTCACCAGACAACTCCAGGAAGAACAGCAGATCAACATATTCTTGGGTGCAAAGAGAAAGCGTCCATAGGAGGCTTGAGGAATCCTTTATTTTCTTTATTTTGTAAGCCCGAAAGAGGCAAATAAAAGAAAAAAGAAAAAAAGAAAAAGAAAAAGAAAAAGAAATAAATTGTTTGACTAATAAATGTTTGTTTCTCTTTTTTTAACAAATCTAGATTCTAAGATCCTTGAAAACATTGCATATGCATTTCATTCATAAACATTGCATAACAGGTTCACATAACAGGTGTTTCATCTCCTCGCTTTTTATTTCAGTTAGAAGGGATGGATTCCGAAACAAGTGTCACGAATCTCGAAGCACAGAACGCCCAAGTTCAGGTAGCAATTCTGGAGCTAGCAAAGGGGCAACAGGAACTGAAAGCCCTGATAATCAAGAAGAAAAAGAAGCCCAAAGGATCTGTAGGTCTAAGTCACCTGGCAAGAAAGGTCAAAATCCCAGTCAAAAGGTCCAAAAAGGCGCCGATCCCTGAAATAGTTGGTGAAGGTGATCAAGAAGACAATCACAGCAACCAGGGTTCTACCAAACCCTCTCTCTCTCTTCTAACGAAGAAGATTATCATTCCGAAGGCGAACAGGGTGGTGACAAATACCAGCAGTTGGAAGAACGCATGAAAGCTATGGAGATACAAAAAATACCTGGTTTAGACTTCAATGATCTTGGGCTAGTCTCAGATATTGTTATCCCTCCAAAGTGCAAAGTTCATGTCTTTGCAAAGTATGATGGAGTTTCTTGCCCAAAACAACATCTAAGGTCCTATGTAAGGAAGATACTACCTCATACAGCAGATAACAAATTGTGGATTCATTTCTTCCAGGAAAGTCTGTCGGGTACACAACTCGAGTGGTACTACCAACTGGAAAGTACAAAAGTTCACACCTGGGAAGATTTGGCTGCTGCTTTCTACAAACAGTATCAATACAACGCTGACCTTGCGCCAACCCGTACTCAACTGCGGGGCATGTCTATGGCACCAAAAGAAAGTTTCAAAGGGTATGCACAAAAGTGGAGAGATCTGGCTGGAAGGGTTCAACCACCCTTATCTGATCGCGAGCTGGTCGACATGTTCATGGGCATTTTAACTGGCCCTTTCTACAGTCATTTGCTGGGAAGCTCATCATCAGGTTTTACTGACCTGATATTAACTGGAGAGCATGTTGAAAGCGGTATTCAAAATGGAAAAATTCAGATAGGCTCCTCCTCTGGTACTACAAAGAGGCCCATTAGTGGGAGAAATGAAGTCAATACAATGCACAGTTAGAAAGGTCGCAAAAGTGAGCATCACCAGTCTGTAGGGGCAGTTCTGATCTCCGCATCTGCACCTCAAAAAGATCAGCCGCCGAAGTATACACATTGACCAGATGCACCAAGAAGAAACTTCACCAGAATCAATATGCCAATTTCTCAAGCATTGCAGCACTTGTTAAAAGCAGATCTGATCACATTGAAAGATCCTCCAAAGAATGTCAACACTTCCTCTCCGAGTTATCGCCCCGATGCAACATGTGCATACCATTCCAACTGTCCAGGACATGACGCAGATCACTGTTGGGCCCTGAAAAATAAAATACAAGACATGATAGATGCTGGGGAAATTGAGTTCGATCCTCCAGAGACTCCAAATGTCATCACTGCACCTATGCCGAAACACGACAAGACCGTTAATGCTATCATAGACACTGTTTACATCTATGATGTGAGAGAATTGTCAACTCCGCTCCTTGAAGTCAAAAGAAAGCTAATCCGAGCTGGTTACTTTCCAGGTTGTGACCCTGATTGCTTTTATTGTGCACACCTACCCAATGGTTGTGAGAATCTGAAAATAGGAATTCAAAAGTGGATGGATCGCCGTATCATTATGTTTGAAAGGCTCCCTTCTATGGACGATTTATGCGAAGCTTTTTCAAATGGGATGAGAATAGAGGACGTCTCAGTGGTTTCTAACATACCGTTGAAAATCCCTACCAAAACTCCTTTCAAAATTTCTGCTGCACCCAAAGTGGCATCTGTAATTATCACCAGTCCGGCTCCATTTCCATACTCCTCAGACAAAGTTGTCCCGTGGAGTTATGACACTAATGTTTATGTCCATGGAGTTAAACAAGATACCTTGACTGAAGAGGCCATGAATTTTACTACTCCAACTGTTGACAATATTGTGGGTACTAGTAAGATTACGAGAAGCGGAAGGATCTTTTCACCAGAAATTTCTCCAAATGTTGCTACTAATCCAGTCCAGGTCCCAGTTCCTAATCAAGATATCAACGCTCGAGGCAAAGAGCCACTAGTTGAACCAGTTCAAGTACCGGTGGAAGTCACTGTTGAAGACCCGTCGAAGCAAGAAATGGAGGAAATATTGAAAATCATCTGCAAAAGTGATTACAATATTGTCGAACAACTGGGGCATACTGCTTCAAAAATCTCAATGCTGTCTCTGCTAAAGTATTCAGAAGCTCATGCCAAGGCCCTGATGAAGTTCCGGAAAGCTGCACATGTACCACAGGAGATTTCAGTCGATCAATTTGAAAATTGTGTTGCCAATCTAACAGTGAATAACGGTCTCGGTTTCTCTGATGCTGATTTAACCCCTGCTGGGAAAAATCACAATAAAGCCCTGCACATCTCTATTGAATGTAACGGCACCACTCTGTCTCATGTGCTGGTAGATAACGGTTCCTCTTTGAACGTGTTACCAAAAGCAGTACTAGAAAAACTTGACTTCGAAGGATTTGTGTTACAACCAAGCGATGTTGTGGTAAGAGCCTTCGACCGGTCAACAAGAACAGTGTACGGAAAGGTGAAGCTCCCAATCAGAGTGGGCTCTCAGATCTTTGATTCTACCTTTTACGTAATGGAAATTCACCCAGCATACTCCTGTTTACTAGGACGCCCTTGGATACATGAGGCAAGCGCTGTAACTTCTACCCTGCATCAGAAGTTAAAGTATCCGGTAAAAGGCAAGGTCGTCACAGTTTATGGCAAAGAAGAGTATGTGGTTAGCCACCTGAGCAACTCCAAGTATGTTGAGATGGATGGAGAATTCATCAAAACCCCCTGCCAATCTTTTGAGGTGGTCCCTCCAGATGTCTCTACTGCCAAACATATTTCTGCTACTCCTGCTACAAAAGTAACTCCAACTATGGCTTCTCTCAAAGATGCCAAAGCTGTGATCGAAGAAGGTGGTTGCACAGTATGGGGACAGCACCTCGATGTACCTTACAAGTTCGATAAGCTAGGTCTGGGCTATGCTGATGGAACTCAAAAGAACGATGAAAGTCCTTGTTCTGGAGGATTAATGTCACATTTCATCAGCCAAGGAGTGAACGCTATTGAAGACGATGGAGTGATCTTGAACCATATTCCACCTGTTTCCATGGAAGTTTGGGATACTTTGGGAGAACCAAGCGGCGGGTATGATTTTCTAGTAAAGTACACTGCACCTCAGAGTTCTTTTATTGCCATAGAAGACATCGTCCCAACTGGATGGGGTGATCAGTTTGAAGATTGCAAAAGTTTCACAAGTTCCATCACTGAGCAATACCAAAGTCCACCTAGTCCAAAAGAAGTCTGGGATACACTAGGAGAACCAAGTGGCAAGTATGACTTTATGGTGAAGTATTCTGCTCCCCTGAGCTCGCAGATCGCTATTGAAGACATCACCCCAACTGGATGGGACAATCATTTCGAAGACAATATGACATTCACAAGCCCTGTCGCTCCTGAAGAAGTCTGGGAAACACCAAATAACGAGAATGATTTCCTGACACAGTACACTGCTCCCTAGAATGCATAAGTCTCCCTCAAAGACATCATTCCAACTGGATGGGACGATCTTATCGAGTATCTCTCTCAGCCTACAGAAGTATCTCAGCCTGGGCTCTCATATCCAGCAGAGTATCTTGCTTATCCTGAAGGATCAACAGCTCATTTCCCCACTAAAGAAGTCAATGCTGTAGAAGACGAAGAAGACAAATGCAACTGGAGCAGCTGGATACTCCCTGCTCACAACAATGGATTGAACAACTGGGAAGCTGAGGATGTGATCTCCTTTGATCAGGAGTAAATGCAATTTCCTGTTTTCGTTGTTTATATGTGCAAAGATAAAAATGGTTCCTGTACTATCGAACCATGAACTTAAAAGCCAGGTGCCTTGCCCGAAGCACACTGGTCCTTTTTATAAGGGTTTGTCATATCATGATCATGTTCATTCAATAAAATCATGGGACGTTTGCATATTCAAATTTTGTGATCCTTTTTCTTTCTTTGCTTTGTTCATTTTCAAATAGCTATGTGTTCTTACACACACCCACATAATAAATGCAGATTCACATTCACTCTGGATCCTGTTGATAACGATTCTGCTATTGCCAGTCATGACTTTGAAAATCCGATCTACCAAACTAAGGACGAAAGTGAGGAAGATTGTGAAGTACCAAGGGAACTTGCAAGGCTGTTAGAACAAGAGGAAAAGACTATACAGCCGCATGAAGAGCCAATTGAAATTATCAACTTGGGCAGTGACGAAGAAAAGAATGAAGTCAAGATAAAGGCTAATCTAGAAGACAGTGTCAAGCAAAGACTGATTCAAATGTTACAAGACTACCTTGAGACATTCGCTTGGTCCTATGAAGATATGCCTGGCCTTGATACGGATATTGTGGTTCATCGCCTGCCAATCAAAGAAGGTAGCACTCCAGTTAAGCAGAAACTGCGAAGAAGTAGGCCCGATATGTCCAAGAAGATCAAAGACGAGGTTGAGAAGCAATTCAATGCTGGCTTTCTAAAAGTTGTGAGTTATCCTCCATGGATAGCTAACATAGTGCCTGTGCCTAAAAAAGACAGGAAAGTCAGAATGTGTGTGGACTACAGAGATCTGAATCGGGCAAGCCCCAAAGATGATTTCCCTTTACCTCACATCGATGTACTGGTTGACAATACTGCACAATGCAAGGTATTCTCCTTTATGGATGGATTCTCAGGGTACAATCAAATCAAGATGGCGCCCGAAGACATGGAAAAAACAACCTTCACAACACCCTGGGGAACCTTTTGTTACAAAGTGATGCCCTTTGGTTTAAAGAATGCAGGAGCAACATATCAGCGTGCAATGGTAGCTCTGTTCCATGATATGATTCATCAGGAAATAGAGGTTTATGTCGATGATATGATTGCAAAGTCCAACACCGAAGAAGAACATCTGGGTCATCTGCACAAGCTGTTTGACAGACTCAAGAAGTACAGATTGCGACTGAATCCAAACAAGTCTACCTTTGGAGTAAGATCCGGTAAACTCTTAGGTTTCATCGTCAGCAGCAAAGGTATTGAAGTTGATCCTGCTAAGGTCAAAGCCATTCAAGAAATGCCCATACCCCGTACCGAGAAACAAGTTAGAGGATTCTTGGGACGTCTGAATTACATAACCAGATTTATTGCCCATATGACTACTACTTGTGTGCCGATCTTCAAACTGTTGAAGAAAGATCAAGTGGAAAGATGGAACGATAAATGCCAGTTAGCCTTTGATAAGATCAAAGAATATCTTCAAAAACCACCAATCTTGTTACCTCCAGTGGAAGGAAGACCTCTGATAATGTACCTAACTGTGTTAGAAGATTCAATGGGGTGTGTACTGGGGCAACATGACGAGTCTGGCCGAAAAGAGCATGCGATCTACTATCTTAGCAAAAAGTTTACCGATTGTGAAACAAGATACTCACTACTCGAGAAAACTTGCTGTGCCTTAGCATGGGCGGCTCGCCGACTAAGACAGTATATGCTAAACCATACCACTTTCCTGATCTCCAAAATGGATCCTATCAAATATGTGTTCGAAAAACCTGCTCTCTCTGGAAGAATAGCAAGATGGCAAATGATCTTAACAGAGTATGACATCCACTACACTTCACAAAAAGCGATCAAAGGAAGTGTGGTAGCTGATCATCTGGCTCATCAAGCAGTAGATGATTATCAAGCGTTAAACTTTGACTTCCCAGATGAAGACATTATGCTAGTTACTGACTACAAACAACCAGGACCAGAGGAAGGACCCGAGCCAGGATCCCGATGGACTATGATTTTTGATGGAGCTTCTAATGCGCTCGGCAATGGCATCGGAGCTGTGATCATTTCTCCCACAGGAGGACATACACCATTCACTGCTAGATTATGCTTCAACTGCACTAACGATATAGCCGAGTATGAAGCATGTATTCTGGGTCTCAAAGCTGCAATCAATCTAAGAATCAAGTTCCTGGAGGTCTACGGAGACTCGGCGCTTGTAATTTATCAAGTCAAAGAGGAATGGGACACGAAGCACCCGAATCTAATTCCATACAAAGAATATGTGCTGAGTTTGATTCCTTACGTTGAAGAGATCACTTTTGAACATATCCCGCGCGAAGAAAATCAACTGGCCGATGCCTTAGCTACCATGTCATCTATGTTCAAAGTCAGGTGGGACAATGAGGCGCCAATGATCACCATTTACAGACAGGATGAACCAGCCTATTGCAATGAGATCGATACCGAAGGAGTGGAAGAAAAACCATGGTTCCATGAAGTAAAAAGATATATCGAAGTCCAAGAATACCCTGAAGGGGCATCCATTAACGATAGAAAGTTTCTAAGAAGATTTGCTGCTAAATTCTTTCTAAGTAATGGAATCCTGTACAAACGCAACCATGACTCGACTTTGCTTCGTTGTGTAAACAAGAAGGAAGCAGAACAAATTATGGAAGACATACACGATGGTGCTTTTGGTACTCATTCAAGTGGACATACAATGGCTAAAAAGATCTTAAGAGCAGGTTATTACTGGTCTACCATGGAGACACACTGCCATCATCACTCCAGAACTTGTCACAAATGCCAGATATATGCTGACAAAGTACATGTACCTCCAATCCCGTTAAACGTCCTGACGGCTCCTTGGCCTTTTGCAATGTGGGGTATTGATATGATTGGAGAAATCAAGCCTACTGCCTCCAACGGACGTCGTTTTATCCTGGTTGCTATTGATTACTTCACCAAATGGGTAGAAGCAGCTTCATTTGCTTCTGTCACCAAGAACGTGGTGGCCCGATTTATCAAGCACAATCTCATTTGTCGGTATGGCATCCCTGAAAGGATCATCACAGACAATGGCACAAATTTAAACAACAGAATGATTACTAAACTCTGCACACAGTTCAAGATCAAACATCATAATTCCTCTCCATATCGACCAAAGATGAATGGCGCCGTGGAAGCTGCCAACAAGAACATTAAGAAAATCATACAAAATATGACAGTAACCTACAAAGACTGGCATGAGATATTACCTTTTGCTCTTCATGGTTATCGCACGTCAGCGCGTACTTCAACAGGGGCAACCCCATTTTCCTTAGTCTATGGTATGGAGGACGTTCTTCCAATTGAAATTCAGATTCCTTCCCTAAGGATTATGAAAGAAGCTGATCTAGACAAAGACGATTGGATTCAGACTCGGTTGGACCAGATAAACTTGATTGATGAAAAGAGGCTCGCAGCTATTTGTCATGGTCAGTTGTACCAGAAGCGTATGATCAAAGCCTTCAACAAGAAAGTCAAAAGTCAGGCATATCAAACCGGTGATTTGGTTATCAAACGCATCATTTTACCACAAGGTGACCCCAGGGGCAAGTGGACTCCCACTTATGAGGGACCGTTTGTAATCAAGAAAGTATTTTCCGGCGGAGCCATGTTGCTTACCACTATGGATGGCGAGGATTTCCTACACCCTGTAAATGCGGACATAGTCAAAAAGTACTTCGCTTAAAAGCTCGCTAAGTTGAAAACCTGAAAGGGCGACTTAGGAAAAAATGAGCGTCTCGGTGGATTGAAAACCTGAAAGGGCGATCCAGGCAAAAGTTAGAGATTAAAAAATAAATATTATCCCGGTAGGCTAAAAATCTGAAAATGCAGTCTAGGCAAAAGTTAGGGAATAAAGCGTACGACTATGTCCCGTTTGGCTACCTACTCACCTTCAAGGTTCAACACATCAAAGGCACCAATCAGTCCAATCACTTTCTTCCAACAAGTGAGGGATGAGATACTCGAAGACAGATTGGCAATAACAGAATTGAAACTTGACTGGATTGTTTTCACATAGCTATTTCCTTTTATAGGTACTTTTCAAAGTTTTATGAAAATTTCCTACTACTAGGATTTTTGTCTCCTTGTACTAATCCGGCTATTATGGCTCTTTTTCAAAAATCAATGCAGCTCATGCTCAAAATCAACGTTTTCACTTTTTCTGTTTTGAATACATAAACGTCCCAATGATAATTTTGAATGAACATATGCATTTGAATATGATTGATGTTTATAAGAAAAACAGGAATAGCATTCAGGTAATGTCCCAATCATCTGGACATCATCCTGAAACCAGCTTCAGAGGAAAATTCCCCAACAGAGACGTATTTCTCAGCAAATTCCTCAATGAGATTTTTCTCTCCAACAAAATGATTCGAGAAATCTTATTCCCCAGCAGGGCTGTTCAAGATCACTATCCCCAGAAGGTGTGGTCTCCACACCAAGGCTTGGTCAAATAGTGCATCGGAGGATTATGCATCTTTCTCATTCCCATTCAAAGGGCATCAAAATCAGAACTTTCAAATTACCTTCATCCCCAAGCGGTAGTCAAAGATCCCTCAACAGAGTACTCTGGTCCGTGAGGAATTTCCCCAGCTGAGTGTACTCGAACAAGACAGCAAAGATCATCAACGATCACAATGCCTTCACTTCCAAAATAACAAACAGGGATTTATTTTCCCAACCAGAAGTTTGATACGCTCTAAAATTGCATAAGTCATACATCATACGCATATTCATACATAGCATATAATGTTTCATGACAAACGCATACATAACATGCACGTTTCTCATTTAGTTTGAGAATCTCAACATATACATTACATGCATCATAACATTACATGTCACTAACTTGACTTTTTTCAGGTGGACGAATATCCTCAGAAAAGTTGTTCTCAATCACATGCAGTGTTCCCCTGAATTCTATTCAGACGAACATTCCTCTCAGATATAATAAAGCAAAAGATTCATTCTGAAGAGATCTCTCTTTCCAAATCACCTATCAACTCAAAACAAGCAACACAGATCTAAGTCGATACCTTGGACGATTCCTTGATGATCTACCTTCAAGATCTAAGACGATACCTTGGACGGTTCCTTAATGATCTACCTACAGATCTAAGTCGATACCTTGGACGGTTCCTTAAGACGATCAATCTTCAGATCGAAGTCGATACCTCAGACGGTTCCTTAATGATCTATCTTCAAGATCCAAAGCGGATACCTCAGACGGTTCCACAACGATCAATCTTCAAGATCCAAAGCGGATACCTCAGACGGTTCCACAACGATCAATCTTCAAGATCTAAAGCTGATACCTCAGACGGTTCCTCATAGATCAACTTTCAAAATCTAAAGCGGAAAAACTTTGGACAGTTCCGTAACGATCAGCCTCCAAGACTTAAAGCAGTAACCTCGGACGGTTCCGAAACGGTCAACGCAGAGGTTTTCAAATCCTTCGTCAAGATATAATCAATGGATTCATTCTGATGAACAAACCATCAACACATTTGCCCGATGGCATCTGAATACCCATCTCAGGTAATGTTTTCGATCTGCCAACAACATTTCTCAGACAACACTCAAATGCAATTTCCAACATCACTTCGGTGGAGGTAAGTGCAAATTTTCAGGGCATCTAAAATATTCAATCATCTTCTACCTTCAGATTCCAAACAGTCTCTTCAGGTTTAAGAAGATTGAATAGGGGCAACTGTTATACCCCAAAATTTGCCCGCATCTTTTTTAGAAAGAAGGAAACAAATTTCTGTCTAAAAATTGGGAGTTTCATATAATCTTGGATTTTATTTCACAAATATCCTGATTTTTATGAATACTCGGTTTTTAGAATTTTTCTTATACGGTATTTTGGTTCGCTGTTGAATTTATTCTTACCCAAACGCTAATTACTGTTTATCATTTCACACACGCTGTTTATTTGAGATATATTTGCAGATAAATAGTACTGACGCAATTGGTACAGAATTAAATTTTTGCAGGCGCCGAGTCCGGAATTCAGACTGTACTGGTAACAAGTAAATTATTATTAGTTTTTGTTTCCCACTAATTTTTGTACTATATTCTATTATTTTCAAAATCTTTTCCTTTCTTTTCAAATCTCTTTCTTTCAAAATCAAATCCTAACTTTATTCTACACATCTCTCTTTTTCAAACCCTACCATACACTTTCTTTCAAATCCTACTACCACTCAAATTTTCCTTTTTTGTACGGAATCACTTCATTTCCCAACGTCTCTATCCTTCTTTTCACCCTATAAATACCTCTCATTTTTTCCATAAATACTCACATCAAATTTCAACTCATCTCTCAAATTTCTACCTCATATTTATTTTCTCTTCTTCCCCGGCAAAATGGCGAAGTGGATGGATACACTGTTTCTTATAGTCATCACTGTTTCTACGGTGATCATGTCTTTCTTCTGTCTGCATAGTCCTGAAAAATGCGGACCTGGGTTGTTTACACTCCCGATTATCTATATGCTGTTATTTATAGCATGGGTTTTTAATCGTCATTTTTAAAGTTTGTCGTATCTTTTGTGTCATACCCCAAAATTTGCCCATCATATTTAATCATATTTCAGTCCATTTGACTTTTCAAATGCTCAAAGATATACAAGAAGGAAGCATGCAGCCTCTCTCCTAAACGACAACCCTCAAACTAGGGTTTCGATCTTCTCAAAGTAAAATCAGTTTCTAATACCTCAAGCGGATCCCATGGTCTCTCATATGCTTAGAGAATCCTCACATCAAGTTTCAAGCTCTGGTTCATAAGATTGCTTAGTCTACATTTCAAACGATCAATGATCGACTGGTTGACCGAAAAGTCAAACTATGGTCAAACCACAGATTTTTGGTCAACACCCTCATCATGAAGTATCATCCATCATTTTATCAAGGATTGATCTTGATGGATCAAGGAAAGCTCCAAAATCATCAAAAACCTAAGTTTCTAAATTAGGGTTTTTAAGGAGAAAGTCAACCCAACTTTGACCAGCCATAACTTTCACATGGAACATTAGAATTTTTCCATCCAAAGCTCAATTTGAAGGAAATTGAATTCTCTACAACTTTGTCTCTCACATGCCAAGGCTAGAAATTCACCATTTGGGAGATATGGGCCAATACATTACAGGTCCTCCAAAAAGGTCAACGAAAACACCTTTTGGGTCAAAGCTCATAACTTGAGCATGTAAGATTCAATTGAGATGAAACCAAAAGGAGCTTTTAGAGGACTCTTTAAGCTTTCTAAAAAGTCCTAGAACATCTTCATACGATAAATAATGAGGGAGATATGCCTTGTCGAAGTTGGGCAAAATTTGAGAAATGCATGAAGCTTTAAATTGACAAATTTCACATTTTTGACTAATGGGCCATGACTTTTGGATTACCCACGAAATTTTAAGAGTATAGAAGGCCCAAGATCCAAATATTATTTATCTTATGATATTATTTCATTTATCTTTTATTTTATTCAAATTAAATCAAACTAAATCAAATAAAATCAAAATTTAAATAATAGAGGGTGATATGGAATAATCTCAATCCTTATTCAGATTCAAATCATCATGCATATGTGTAAAAAATGCAAGAATTAGAGAAGCATCCAAAATAGCAAGATTTGGTGCAAATCCCATTCAAATATTTTCTCAAATATTTTCATCAATCCCACGATTTGTTTCCCAAACTTTCAACCCTAAAAATCACTCCCTATATAAGTACAACACCACTCAGTAACAAGGGACGAAAATTAGGAGAGCAAGGACGAAGAAATTAGACAAAGCAACTAGGGTTCTCCATGGTTTTAAATTGCGGTTGCGGCTGCGGATGCGGTTGCGGTTGCAGTCACTGCGGTTGCGGCTATTGCGGGTGTTGCGATGCGGAATGCGGTCGTTGCGGCGTGAATTCATATTTATGAATATAAAAAATGATATTTTATTATTTATTTTCGATTTCACATATCTTCGATTTCCTCTCTAAATTTTCATATATATCTCATTAATAATTGGTCACCCTTTTGAATATAACTAATCCTTTTAAAATATATCTTAAATCTATGATATAATAAAAAAGAAGGTAGACCAAATAATTTTTGCGAGCATTGCATAATCTCTTGTGGCCTGATGCGGTCTGATGCGGCCGATGCGGTGTTATGATGCGGCCGATGCGGTGTTATGATGCGGTTTTTATTGTGATTTGCAATCACACCGCAATTGCGGCCTGATGCGGATGCGGACACTACCGCAACCGCAATATTGCGGCCGCATCAGGTGATGCGGTCCGCAATTTAAAACCATGGGTTCTCAAGCTTCCAAAAGTTCAAAAACTAGGGCACGAGTGATTTTGAAAGGAGGCGACTCTCAGGGTATCTTAACTATTTCAATTCGTTGCTGAGGTAATATAGAGTGAGTTTGAATCTTTATTTAAGTTCCATAACATTTAGAATGCATATATCATGTCCACCATATTCATATACGTTCTGATTTCGATATCTAATGATTTAATGTGTTTTGATCAAAACTAATCATGTGAATGAGTTCTTGGTGATAATTAGAGAGGATTCGAAGCAGTGGTACGAAGTTCCATGACTGGAAACGCAAAACACCATTGTTATGGTATTAAGAAGTTTGTCTTCGTTTTCGTGGATTAAGGGCGTTTCAGTCCAAACTAATGTCAGCAGCGTGTTCACAAGGTCCCAAATAGGTGATCTGGGCACGTTTTGTTTTACGTTTAACACGTTTTTGTGAGTTGTAAATTGTTGCAGAATAGCAAGGAAAAAGCGCAAGAGAATCCGCAGCAAAGGGCCTAAGTAAATCCGCAGGTAACCTGGGAGGATCTCGTTGACAGGGATGATGAACAGTAGTTGGTCCTACTTGCTGCACGCGTGGCTTCTTCCTGAGATCCTACTGGCCAATCAATAATCTCAAACACCTCTCTCCACGCGTGGCGCTCACTCGTTGGATGGTCAACGAGTCAAAAGTCTCTCCCCCAATCTTATTGGTTCGTGCGTATGCATGTGGGGCCCAGGCTGACTCTCTTTTGACTTCTCCACTAACCCTTTTTGTTTGATACATATTTTATGTCATTGGCTTTATTAACAATTAAAATGCACAGCACAGTAGGCGACACTGTCTTAAGGAAAATAGAAGGACCTGGGATCGATCCATGTCCCAGACACAATTTTTCCAATTTTGTTTGTTTGTAGATCCTACACGCATGACATGCACAGCGCACACGCTGCACCATCATACACCACCATTAGATCTCCAAGCTGTTTGATCTAATGCTCCAAGATGCGAAGGTCCACCGTACTCCCTCCTCAAGCAACCACACCGGATCAGAGCTGAGTATTCCTAATTTTTATTATTTTTATTACATAGATATTTTTTATTTTCATTTGTTTTCTTTCTATTTCTCTTGTTATAATTCAAATTCTTTTTTATATAAACATTTTATTTTTCATGTAATAACTTCGTAACCAATTAATTATTTAATCGGAAGTTCGTTTTTTTCGTAATATTAAAATTTCTTTTACAATAAATAATTTAAATTAAGGTTTTAGTTAATAATTATTTTGGGGCTAATTAAAATCTTTTATACCTTAAACCCTGATTTCTTCATTAGGTAGATGTTGTCCATTAACTTAGTATCCTTATAATTGGGGACTTTAATGCACTAACATTTTTCTTCTTTGTGCCCAATTTTCAGGGTTAGCAACAGGATTTTACCTCGGACTACGCGCCTTACCAACTAAAAAGCTAAGTTTTCTAACTTTTTTTTTCTTCTTCATATATTTATTTTTATTTTTAATTACATAATTCCTCTTTTATTTATTATCAATGCCTTGTACTTGCCACAAAAAGTTTTCTACCTTTCTCTTCTTCATTTTTCAGGGTTAGCCAAGATCTTCCGACTACACGCCATCAGAGCTAATTTTCCAATCCTTATTTTATTTTATTTAAATATTATTTTACTCTTTGCCTTTTGCCCAAAATAGGGTTTGCCTCGAATAGTCAATACAATAACCCCTATTATTTTTCTTTTAATTTTCAGGGTCGAAGATCAAGGCTCAAGATCAAGATAAAACTAATTATTGATTCCTCTTATTCTTCTGTCTTTTAATTTCCCCCATCCCCGCAGGTGTTTATTGTAATAGCGTAGGAAATTTTATTTCTGCTTTTATTTTATTTTAATTGCGTGGTTAGTAATTTAGGGAGTGATAACCATAAATTGAACGTAGCATCACTAATTACAAGATTAAATATTCGAATTGAACCACGTGATTGTCCCACCCGCACACCTTTAGGGTAATCCCTCTGGTTGCCTTGTTGCCTTATTACTGTTGCCTTGTTGCCTTATTGATAATGCCTTAAAATAGTCAAGTCCCTCGATTCTGAGGATACCTAAATCAATGTTGCCTTCAAAGTTATTGAAACTCCCTCGAGGTTGCCTTATAAAGATAATTGTCCCTATTGCTAAGGTATCCTCGCATGATGCCTTAAATGACTATTATATCCTTCACTTAGACTACCTGCCCTCTTTATGGCATGGGACAGTCTTATGGCGAACGATAATTCGATGACCCTTCAATATCCAATTAAAAGACTTCCTGCCCTCTTATGATACGGATAGACCCTTTCGCCCGAAAAGCTAAAAGAACGATTTTTCAAACTTAGGGTAGTTGCTATTAATTGCTTGCTCTATCTCAAATTCAAAATCAAATTCAAACTCTTTTTCCACTCTTTTCAAAACAAATTCAAAAAGACTACGCTTATTTACAAGCTAAAGTTCTTCTTCAAAAATCTTTTCAAACATTTCAAAGTGAGCTAAGCAATTAATAGCCCATGGATAACCATGGATGCAAAGGGTGCCTTACACCTTCCTTTTGTATAACTTACCCCCCGAACTCAAAATCTTTTCAAAAGGTATTTTCCTGTTCTTTTAGCCTTTCCTAAAATTGGATAAAATAAAAGTCGGTGGCGACTCTTGCTATCCGCAACATTTCGATAAAAAGTCAGTTCACCGTATTACATTTTGCTTTCAAATAATGTACCATTTATTTGTCGTACTATTCATTATATTATGTAATATTTGTACTGTCAGTATTAAATGTCGTACTATTTGTCGTACTGTAGTTTAATTATCCAGATAATATTTTGTGTGTTTTCTGCCAGTTAAATATTTATTTTTCTGTGCCTTAAATATTTTTCAAGGTTATTATCGGTAATTTCATTCGCGTACGGTGTATTTTAATTATTTATTATGTTTGTGTTTTTCTAACAACTCATGTAAATAAATTTTCACCATTAACACAACAAAAAACAAAAAGAAAAAAATTAACTTTAACTGTTGAATTTTCACTTTAACTGTTACGTTAATGCCCGAACAGTTAGTTGACAGTCAAACCCGCTGACAGTGCAATTCTCCGTATTTTGTACCATCAATCAAATCAATCTTTTTGCATTTCAAAGTTCCAGGATTTTTGTTCTAGAAGTCTTCTGAACATCACATGATCAATAGAGACTCAGCACTGCACAAAAATCAGGTACGCTTAACTGTCTCCTACACAAACAGTCCCTAACTAGGGTTTTTGTTTTTTTTCAGGAGAACAAGTTTTTTGAGACCTCAAATGGATTTCATGGACCTCCATATATCTCAAAGTACCACCATACAAATTTTTAGACTTCAATTCGCTCAGACGCACAGTCAGCAGCTCAAACAGTCAATAGACGACCAGTTTGACCAAAAAAGTCAACAGACAGTCAAAAATGAAATTTTTTGTCAACATCCATATTTTGTCAAAAGATTCATCATTTTATCATTGGTTGATCATAATTCATCAAGGAAAGATCAAAAATCAACAAAACCCTAAGTTTCAAAATTAGGGTTTTCTCCTAAAAAGTCAACTAAACTTTGACCGGCCATAACTCTCTCCTCGTTCATTCAAAAAATTCCAACCAAAGCTTGTTTTGAAGGAAATTCAATTATCTTTCAAATGCAATTGATCCCATGGTCATTGGATTCACCATTTGAAAAATATGAGCTCAGACATTACAGGTCATTTTCAAAGTCAACAAAAAGTGGTTTTTTGTCAAAGGCCATAACATCAAGATAAATTCTCCAAATGAAAAAAAGTTTCCAAAGTAGCTTGTAGAGGACATCTTGAGGTTTCAAAAAAGTACAAGAACTCCTTCATATGATAAAAATTGAGGGATTTATGCCTTGTTGAAGTTGGCTATATTTTGGGAAAATGCATGAAACCAACATTGATCAAAAGTGTTTTTTTCCAAAAGGGGCCAAGTTTTCATGACACAAACATGCTTCTAACAATGCTAAGGGCCTCCCACGACCAACCTAAGACCCATAGCATTTTTATTTCTTTTTTGGTTTAATTTTATTACATTTAAAGTTAAATTGAAAAAGAAATGATGAAGGATAATGGTGCAATGCTTGATTCTTAAACTAAGGCCACCAAGAATGATTCAACCCTGCAGCAAGAGAGGTACAAAGCAGGCCTAGGGCAAGAGGTTGAAGAAAAATCAAGCCATGGTCAATAATTTAAACTTTTTTATATTAAAGAATTCAAAAGTTCAACAAAGATCATCAATGCTTCTTAGCTTAGTTTTGAAGCACTTCATTGCTTATAAATGAAGTAGGATACTTCAGTAATAGACACACACAATTATAGAACCAAATCTATGCTTGAAACATACTTGTATCATGCTTGAAATATTGTAAGAAATTTAAAATTCGAATTTTAAGTTTCAGTCCAATTCAAGTCCAAATATCTATTCCAAAACTTTCCTCAAGTATCATTGAACATTTCCAAATCATTTCCAAGCTTGGAGGCATTCAGAATCGTACCTCAGAGCTCACGGTTTGTACTTAGTAAAACCAACCTCGAATCCATACTTCCATGCGTTTTAAATGATTTCTGATTATATATTCATGTTTAGATTAACCTGATGAACGTTTCTGGATAGTTAATTAAGATTTGGTCATGTATTCAAGAAGATGCCATAGCTAGGGTTTTCCAAATCCTTTTAGGGTTTTTCCCTACAGGTAAAATTAGCCTCAATTAAAGGCATGGTTGAATTCGTGAGATTCAGACGAATCCATGGGTACCCTCGTGAAATATTTTTGTGTTGTTTTGCTTGCATTCGTATTAACAGGGTTATAGCAATGAACGGGAACCGTTACTAAAGGTAGTTGTAGACCTAAAACGACGGTCTGGAGGTTGAAGATGACCACGCGTCGCTCCCTCATTCGCTGGTTTGCCTGTGTGTTGGGTTTGAAACAAATGGATCCGGTGCGTTAAGACGTTCGTGTTATCATGCTCCCTCTCATTCCAGGCCATCTGATCTCATTAATTCCCCCATCCAACGTGTCTGAATGCTCATCCTTACCATGGACCTTCTTATTAACCACACCTGATCATTAATTATATATTTTTTATTTTATTTTATTTACTTTGCAAAATTAATTTAAAATAGTTTAAAAAATCTAAAAAATGTAATAAAAATATTTTTAGGTTTATAAGATAATCTATTATTTTTTGACATAAAAATATTTTATTTTTCTTGATAATTAAAATATTTTGTTTAATTAATTAGTATATATTTATATATTTGCTTTTTAATTATTTCAACCAATCAAAAAAATCAGAAAAAATTGTTCTTTTTATTAAATTAGGTTATATATATTATAGACTAATTTTGTACATATTTATAATATTTTTCTCTTTAAGTTTTAATTATTTGTATAATTATTTTTATATGTTAATTAACTTAATAATTTCAAAAACATCTTCAAAAAATCCAAAAAAATTAGTTTTATTTTAAAATTAATTTATAAGCAATATGAACATATTTTAGACTTAATTTTTTAGGTTTATATTTTACTTCTACCTTTTTCTCATTTTAATTAAATTAATTATGCATTAATTCTAATTAAAATCAACCATACAAAAAATCCAAAAATACTTCCTTTTATCTTATTGCAATTTAAATTCCTAGATAAAGTGTATAGGTTGTCAAAATCATGTAAATAGCGTAGTTTACATTTCTCGCACAATCGATGTAATAGCGTAGATTTATTTTCCGCATTTTACATTCCCGCACTTTAAATTCTATACATATAAAACTGCGTGTATGTCAAAGATAATAACTGAAGCGTTAGGTCACTAACTTCAAAGACAAAAAATATCTGAATCAAAACACAATCACACTTGCACCTCTTAGGGTAATCCCTCTGTTACTCTTTTCAAAATCAAGTTCTACTGTTTCAAATACAAATTCAAACTTTTGTTTAAATCCGGTCAAAGGAGAATTTTCTAAAAGAAATAGGAAAGGACCTTATAAACTTAGGGTAGATCTCCTAATTGCTTGCTCAAATCAAAATAACAAATGTCTCATATATCATTGTTTTTCAAAATAAAACTTTCAAAAAAGACAATACTTGGTATATATCCAAACAAGGATCATTACGAAGTTAAAGCTCTTTTTTCAAAACATCTTTCAAAAGATAAAACATTTTGTATACATCCGCACAAGGATCATTACAAAGTCAATTCACAAAAAATGAATTTTAAAACCACATACAAGCATTTCAAGGCAAGACAAAATGATTCAAACAAGTGAGCTAAGCAATTAAGAGCCCATGGATAACCATGGATACAAAGGGTGCTAACACCTTCCCTTTGTATAACCTACCCCCTTACCCAAAATCTCTTAAAGGTCTTTTTCTGTTTCTTTTATAAACCTTTTGTTAATTGGATAAAATAAAAGTCGGTGGCGACTCTCTGATTTTCAAAACTCAAAAGCGAAAGAAGAGTCAGTTCGTACCTCTCACACGAGGTATATAAAAAACCGAGGGCATGACAACTGATGTTGTGCACAACCAGAAAGCTCGTAATGAACGCAACCAATCTGTTGGGGAAGTTATGATCTTTATGCCGGCACCACAACGTAAGCAGGACACGCCTAAGCGTCAATTCACCAAGATTAATATGTCACTGGCTCAGGCATTACAACACCTGTTGAATTCAGATTTGATTACTTTAAAGGACCCCCCTAAGAACCCTAGTACTTCTACTCGCGGCTATAATCCTAATGCGAGGTGTGCATACCACTCCGATAGCCCTGGTTACGATACAAACAGTTATTGGACACTGAGGAACAAGATCCAAGATATGACCGATGCTGGTAAAATTGAGTTCAACCCTCCTAAGACTCCTATGGTGATCACTGCTCCTATGCCTAGTCATGACAAGACTGATTAATGTCTAGAAGGATGGACTCTTGAATCATTAGATTTACTTTCATTTGCAATCTCTATTATGTTTGTTTAAACATTCGACTTATGATAGACATTATCTGTTTTAATAATAATCATTAGTGCATTGCATATGTTTGTCTTGAATAAATCACTTTGCTATCACTCATTTAAACTATGTCTTTACTTTGTTTATGTATTGTGATATTCAACTCATGCTAAGCTGTAATCCTTTTGAGGGGGGATGATGAAAACGATACTGCAACCTCATACAGTATGCTTTTGAACAAACTATGCTGACAATTTACAAGCATTGTTTCAATTCTTAAACAGTGGAGATATAAGGCTGTTAATCCCTAGTCAACCCCTTCGAGCCTAAGAAGTAGGATTTTTCTTTGTCGCACAGAATAAAACCCTTAATCATAACCTGGGGCAAGGTAGTTACTCAATTAACTCAGTCATGCCAGTATGTCTTTTACATAATTAGTGATGGGTTCCCGTAACTATTAAGTTAGGTAGTCAATATCCGTCGAAAAGAAAAAAATTGTTAAGTCAAAACCTACGAAGGAGACTTATCAAAAAAAAATTTGAAACATCCCGCTGATTGTAATCTCAAAATAAACAGTTCAGACAAAAGTTAGGGATAACAAATTCAAATAAGAGGTTGCTACAAATCCTCGACAAAAGAATATATTAGAAAAAGGGATAACTGCCTGTCCAAATAAACTTTTGGTGCTTCAACCATCATCAAATGTCAATATTACAACGTCAAAGCTCTGCTAGGACTTAAATGCAAAGTTAACTAAGCATAGGTTCGAAGAACATCATGAAGATTGGGATGGGTACAAGTAAACTTTGAGCCATTATCCTTTGTTTCTTAAACCGTGAACCAAGCCACGTTACAACCCTTGAAAGTCCTAACTGAAGCATGGTTAGTTCGAAAGCATACTGTCGCCAAAAAGGTATCCTGACTCCTTAAGGTTTGCCATAAATGCTGAGTTGATATCACGTTCTTACGAATATCACGCTTTTACATCTTCTATTTTAATGTTTTTCAAAATTCAAGACAGACATATGAATTGCATCTCATGAGTTCATTATTAAACATCTTCTGCTACATATTTTCAAATGTTAGCATCAGGAAGAATTTGCACAGGGTACGACTAATGACTAAAAGTTATTCCGACAGACAAAACTACTTCAGAAGCAATATCTCCTACGCCTGACTCAGTTGATCAGAAACACATGTATACACGGGGAATGACATGTTTTGCCAAATCGATCTGGGGCAATCAGGTTAAAATTCAAAGAATCTCTCAAGAATGCCATATAATCACGGGCATGCACCCAAGTGGATCTGAAGCCACTTCCCGATCAATCAGAGGCATGTACCCAAATGTGTCTGAAACTACTTCCCAGTCAACTAAGGGTGTTGTCCTAAGTCTATGATTACTAGGGGCAAGTCACCTATAGTATTTATCTCAGAAGGTCCTCACGAGGCTAATCTCTTCAAACTCCCTAACTAGCTGGGGCAAAGCTATGCAAGGCTTGTTTGACACTTTGACCAACACTCATTAGTGTGTCCCAATCAATATGAGTCCAGGAATGACAGTTACTATAACCACTGGGGGCAACGTTCAAGGCATCCATGTTTTCCCATAGATCCATTTCACACGATCATATCCCCACAGAGCAATCCTCAGAAGGGCTTCCAAAGAAAAGCTGACCATCAAACAAGGATGCATCCCCCAGCAAGTTTATTCAGTATCAATATCCCCAGTAAACGGGGTCATGTATCTCAAACCGGTACAGATAATACATCTCAGTCAGGGTGTATAAGGATGAGACTCTCTCTCTTGCAAATTACATTCCATCCCCAAGAAGAGATCCGAAATCCCCAGCTATGCTTCTTTAAAACAAGATCAGGCATCAGAGTCACAATGATCTGGAGATTTGTTTTCTCGATCAAGAAGAAATAATTAATATACTCCAAATAGCATAAATCATGTTCATTCATCATATATCATATACATATCCATACATTGCTTATAGCGTCTCATGATAAACTCATGCACAAAATACAAGTTTCTCATTTATTTTGAGAAACTCATCACATAATACATGCATCATGACATTGCATAGAGACTAACTTTACCTTTTTCAGGATACAAGTACAAGAAAATAAACAATATCTCCAATTTTCAAAGATCTAATTCTGCCAGCTCGGACGGTGCTGACACGATCAACCTTCAAAGATCTAATTTTTCCACCTTGGACGGTGCTGACACGATCAACCTTCAAAGATCTAATTCTACCACCTCGGACGGTGCTGACACGATCAACCTTCAAAGATCTAATTCTGCCACCTCGGACGGTGCTGACACGATCACCCTTCAAAGATCTAATTCTGCCACCTCGGACGGTGCTGACACGATCAACCTTCAAAGATCTAATTCTGCCACATCGGACGGTGCTGACACGATCAACCTTCAAAAATCTAATTCTGCCACCTCGGACGGTGCTGACACGATCAACCTTCAAAGATCTAATTCTGCCACCTCGGACGGTGCTGACACGATCAACCTTCAAAGATCTAATTCTGCCACATCGGACGGTGCTGACACGATCAACCTTCAAAAATCTAATTCTGCCACCTCGGACGGTGCTGACGCGATCAACCTTTAAAGATCTAATTCTGCCACCTCGGACGGTGCTGACACGATTAACCTCAAAGATCTAATTCTGCCACCTCAGACGGTGCTGACACGATCAACCTCAAAGATCTAATTCTTCCACCTCAGACGGTGCTGAAATGATCAACCTCAAATATCTAATTTTGCCACCTCGGACGGTGCTGATACGATCAACCTCAAAGATCTAATTCTGCCACCTCGGACGGTGCTGAAATGATCAACCTTCAAAGATCTAATTCTGCCACCTCGGACGGTGCTGACACGATCAAAGAAAGAGAAAGATACAATCCATATGAGGATTCATTCTGACACCCCTCAACTTGCTGAGTTCAGATACAGCCTAACGTACGGCTCATTCTAACACTCATCAATACAATGGATCCGATATAACGTACGACTCATCCTAAGCACATCCTCTCTGACACAACCCAACGTACGGCTATTTCTGGCAACCATATCTTATTTCTTCGGATACGACCTAACGTACGATTCATTCTGATAGTCATATGACATTCTTCAGCATATTCATTGGGAACAGTCCAACACGGACTAATCCTGGTTTATGTCCTCAGATACGGTCTAGCGTACGACTCATTTTGATCCCTACCTTATATCCAAAAATGGATGGCATCTACAAGCCCATCCCTAACAAACAACTCTCAATACATCAAGCTCAGATACAGTCTAACGTACGACTCATTCTGACCTTCATATTATCGAAACCAGATGGCATCTTTAAGCCCATCTCTAATAACGCTTTGCCAACACCTGGATGGCATCTTTAAGCCCGTCTCTGGCATAATGGCCTGCTTCAGCAAGTGCAAATTTCTGGGTATTCTAGTGTCCAATCCTCTTCCACCTTCATATTCCTACAAGCACAAAGGCCAATCTACATCCTCCGGTTTAAGAAGATTGAACAGGGGCAGCTGTCATACCCCAAAATTTGCCATCATATTTTGACTCACATGACTTTCAACTGCTCAAGACTATGCAAGAATTGGGCACACTTATTCTATCTCTTAAACAACAAGCCTCCAACTAGGATTTTATTTCCCTCAAGGTAAAATCAGTTTCCAAAGCCTCAAGTGGACTTCATGGCTTCTCATACGCTTCAAAGGATCCTCACATCAATTTTCAAGCCTTGAATCACAAGATTGCTTAGACAAAAGCTCAAGTGCTCTACAGTCGACTGATTTGACCTAAAAGTCAACTATGGTCAAATTATAGTCAAAACTCCTGATTTTATTTTTGGTCAACATCAATATTTTTGAAGTTACATTCATCATTTGATTAAGGATTTATCATGATTCATCAAGGAGAGTGAAAATTCTAGTAACTCACACGCGATGTCGTACTGGATGTTATGAAATCCACAATTACACAAAACAAAACGTTAAAACAAAAGCGCATAAAAACGATAAAGAACACAGCAAATTGTTCACCCAGTTCGGTTTAACAACCTACTCTGGGGGCTACCAAGCCAGGGAAGGAATCCAATATAAGCAGAATTAATTCGGAGTTAAACTCCCCTGTTTACAACTCCTCATAAGACTTACCCAATGTAATTCCAATCTATTCCTAGACTTGAGTATCTCCACTCACTCCCCCTCAATCACAACAGTGATTACAAACAAACATTAAACAAATGAGAGAGAAGACACACTTCAAAAGCACACCTTGATCTGCTTAAAAGCTTCAATCAAGAGACACACACTCATGCTTAAAAGCTTAGAGTGACAAAGTAAATAAACAACCTATTCCAATACAATCATCAAAAGACAATTGCTTGGAGTACAAGAGACTAAACACACAGCTACAGAACTACGGTTCTTCACAATTAAAAATCTTTCTCTCTGCATTCCATATTAGGATTGGAGTCTTCTTATATGCAGCTCTTAGGCCTCGGGCTTTTCAAGAATCAAATTAGGGTTAACCAAGTTAACCTAATTTACACGTCATCAGGTTGTTACAAATTGTGCTGTCAACGAAATCTTCTAGACGAAATATTCAGCATACAATAAAAAGTTTCCTAAATTGTAGATTGAGAGAAATCGGGAAACATAATAATAAAACATAACAACTCCTGCTGTCAGACAAGGATGTCATGACATCGATATTGACATTCACTAACAAAACCTTTATTAACTTAACACATATGCAGCCTGCATAACACACTATAAATCATGTCATGACATTGGTCAAGACATTAAACATCCAATAATGTTTTACCACATAATGCAGCCAATTTAAAAACATCTACAATATCCCCCTTTGGCAAATTTTTGGCTAAAACAACCTGTCACACCATATCAGAGAATCAGTTGCAGCAGCAGAAAGCACACAACCATACACACTCAGAGCTAATACAGTACAACATACCACACATACAGCATACACCACTACTACCATCAGTATGCACACAACTACCACACCATAAGAGCAGCTATCAAGTATAACAGAAATAGACTTCTATACTACACACAATCAAACAGATCAACACAAAAATAAGCATATCAGAATTGTTGATCACACAAACACCACACATACTTGTTGTTCTAGGGTGACATTACTACTACTCCCCCTGGTTGGCCATAAAAGTTTCCAAAGTAAACTTGAAAATGCAAATAAGTACATACCAAAATTAAGTAAAAACAACAAAACAAAACAAAAAAGATCACCACCACCAGCTGTCTTTATTCTTCAGGATCAGACCCACCAGAGTTATCTGCATCACTTTCTGCATCTTCTTCATTTGAACCATCAGCTGGACTGATATTTCCTTCTTCAACTTCTTCCTCAAAATATCTTCCCTCTTCTTGTTCATCTTGTGCTTCTGTCCCTACAGCACCTGCAAAATCCTCATTACCACCTTTCTCTAGGGTGCTGATCATCTTCTCAAGAGATATCTTCCTTGCCTCCATCTCTTTGCAAGTCTCTTTCAACATTGCTATGTGTCATACCCCAAAATTTGCCTACCATATTTTTATACTCAAGCTCATTTGAATATCAGAAGCTCAAGACTTGACTAACTGTACACTCTCCTAAACAACAACCCTCGAACTAGGGTTTCGATCTTTTCAAAGTAAAATAAAATTCTAAGACCTCAAATGGAACCCATGGTCTCTCATATTCCTCAAAGGATCCTCATGCCAAGTTGCAAGCTCTGATTCATAAGATTGCTCAGTCAAAAGTTCAAACGATCAATAATCGACTGGTGGACCTAAAAGTCAAACTATGGTCAAACCACAGTCAAAACTATTGATTTTTGGTCAACATCCTCATCATGAAGTGTAATTCATAATTTTATCAAGGATTGATCATGATGCATCAAAGAAAGCTCCAAAATCATCAAAAACCTAAGTTTCTAAATTAGGGTTTTTAAGGAGAAAGTCAACCCAACTTTGACTGGCCATAAGTCTCTCATACTTCATCAAAAATTCCCCAACCAAAGCCTATCTTGAAGGAAATTGAATTATCTACAACTTTGTCTCTCACAAGCCAAGACCAAAAATGCACCATTTGAGAGATATGAGCCAAAACATTACAGGTCCTTCTAGAAGCTCGCAAAAAGCTGTTTTTTCTCAGAAGCCATATCTTCAAGATAAAATCCTCAAATGAAAAATATGTTCCAAAGTGGCTTGTAGAGGACATCTTGAGCTTTCTAAAAAGTCCTAGAACATCTTCATAGGACAAATATCAAATGAGTTATGATTGTCAGAAGTTGGGCAAAATTGGAAAATGCTTGAAACTCTAATTGGTGATTTTTACAATTTTTAGTATTGGGCCTTGGATTTTGAACTTCCCACGAGACATTAAGCCTAAAATAGGCCCAAGGATCAATTGATATTTATTTTTTGGTTTTATTCGATTTATTTTGGGATTTATTCATTTAAATTCAATCTAAATCATATAAAATCATAATTAAATGGATAGAAAATTATGAGGTCAATTTTCCTTTCCTCAATCACCCTAAAATCACCTTGGGGGGCCCATAAATCAATCCCATGATATTTTTGACTTTTATTTTATTTTCTTTTGAATTTATTCATATGAATTCAAGATTTAATCAAATAAAATCATAATAAAATTTTGGTTGATTGATTTCTTTTGATGCAAATTAATTCATGAAGCCAAGGAATCGTGGAAGATACGTATAAAATATGAGAGAACTCAAAATAGAAAGATGTGGTGTAAAGGATCATATCAAATTTTTCACAAAATATGATTGATTTTCTTTCAAGGTTCTAACCCTAATATAATGCTATATATATATATATATATATATATATATATATATATATTCCAAATTCACTCAGAAAGGGGGGAGGAAATAGGACGAAAAAAAGAGGAGATGGGCAGCCGTAACTACCAGAACCTAACTTCCAAAAGTTGAAGAAAACTAGGGCACGAGTAAATAAATTTTTCAACCATTATCAGGGCAAAACAATCATTCTACTCTCTCCCTGAGGTGTCAAAGAAGAGGTACAGACGGTGGGTTGGGATTAAAACGGCTTCAAACGCACACTTCTCACCATTCGTGTTCATGAGCCTGTGAATTTCGTTTTCCATATTTTCTTGCGTGTTGACTCTAACTAATGATTCCTGTGAGTTATTAATGTGTAATAGAACAGGTTTGATGTATAACATGAAAGCTTTAAGCCCGTAAACAACACTTGCCATTGTTAGGATCTTAAAGTAGTCAAGCTTCGTTTTCCATGTTCCAGGAACTTATGGATCGAAACGACATCACCAATGAATTCACAGCATCCTATTTGGTGGATCTGGACGCTCTTGTTCATCCATTAACACGTTTTATGAGTTTTAATTTATTTTCCAAAAATTGCAGGAAAGATCCGCAGGAAAAGTGGCAGCAGAATTCATAGGAAATTCCGCAGGTACAAAGGAGGAGGAAGATGAATAGTATGGTGGAAGCATTGACTACACGCATGGACGGTTGGCTCTATGCCATTGGCTGGTCAACAACGTCGTTTTCTCCGTCCATCTCTCATTTGTCAGTCAACCATTAAGCAAAGTCTCTCTCCTCTTCCATTGGTGGCGCCAGCGATAGTGGGGTCCACGTTGACCCCCCATTGAATTTCTGTTTTTTATATTTGTTATTTGTTTGATATTTTATTTGCAGCGAGTTAAAATAGCACAATTGGTAAATGGCTTTGGCTGAGGAGTGGAAGTACCTGGGTTCAAGTCCTAGTATTGTAATTTTTTTTTTAAAATCAATTAAACATAGATCCAACGTATGCAGCTACGCAGGAGTATGGTGTATCATCATGCCTCAGCCGTTGATTCATCCTGAAGCCATATCTGAAGGCCCAGAACACGCTAGCCTACCATGCACCTCCAGGACGCTGGTGCACTGGATCATTCGCCCCTTTCCACTCTTCTCCCAGGTTTTGTCTTTATCCTATTATTTTTTATTTGTTCTTTTTTTTTCTTTCTTCTTTAATTATCCTTTTGTTTTAGTTAAATAATAACTTTAGGTTTTAACAAATTAAGCTAATTAGAATTAACTTGATTTAATTAGGATTAACCTGATTTAATTAGGCTAGATAACTAAATTTAGGATTAGATTAATTGTAGGTTATCTTAATAATTAATTATAAGTTAGTAATTCAATTAATTTTTTTTTGTTTGTTTTAGGTTAATTAAATAATTTTAGGCTAATTAATTTCAGAGTAATTTTAGTTAAACAACTTAGGATTAATTTTAGGTTTCAGTTTAGCCTTTAATCAAAACCATGTGACTATCAGTAATGTAAGGGTTGTCCATCTAACTGTAAGTTTAGATTTTACCCTCTATTTAGCCATAAGGCTTTAACCATGTTTTTCTACACTTATCCTTTTATTGGCGAATTCTCTTCTCATCTCCCACTCCCTTGATTGTCGCATGCCTTTAATTTTAATTATATATTTTATTTAAATTTCATCTTTTTATTTTATTTGTATTTATTTATTTAAATTATCTGCCTTTATTTAATTTTTGTTTTTATTTCACTTATGCTTTAATTTTTGCCTTTATTTTTGCCTTTTTATTTTTGCGCTCCTTTCTTCCTCTATTATGTAACTGCCCCAAAGCCTTGTAATAGCTGTAAGTTTATTTTCTGCCTTTTAAATTCTGCCTTTGTTTTTCTACATTAACAGGTGTTTATTGTAATAGCGTAGGACCATTAAAACGGTGTTTATTTTTTGCCATGGTTAGTAATTTAGGGAGTGCAAGACTATTAACTGAATATAGATCACCTAATTTACAAGATAAACGTCATAGAAGTTAACCACGTGATTGTGCACTCACACACCTTTAGGGTAATCCCTCTGGTTGCCTTGTTGCCTTATATTGTTGCCTTATTGTTGCCTGTTGCCTCTAATTGTACTAAATAGTCAAAGTCCCTCGATTCCGAGGATACCTTAGCAAATGCTGCCTTCGATTCTAAATCATCATAGTCCCTCCGATTTAAAGATCATGGTCCCTTAGATGTTGCCTACGATAAAATGATCTTGTCCCTCGATGTTGCCTCGATAAATGATGATAGTCCCTTCGAATGCTAAGGTATCTTTACATGTTGCCTAAATGACTATTATATCCTTCCCTTAGATTACCTGCCGTCTTTATGGTGGGGACAGTCTTGTGGCGAACGATTATTCTCGATGACCCGCACATCCAATTGAAAGACTTCTTGCCCTCTCATGGTATGGATAGACCCTTTCGCCCGAAAGACTTAAAGAACAAGAAAGACAAACTTAGGGTAGGTAGTTCTCAATTGCTTGCTCAAATTCAAATCAAACTTTCAATTTCTTTTCACACCCCTTTTCAAATAAATTCAAAAAGACTACGCTTATTTACAAGCTAAAGTTCTTATTCAAATTTCTATTGACACACTACTTTTCAAACAATTCAAACATTCAAAAGTGAGCTAAGCAATTAAGAGCCCATGGAAAACCATGGATGCAAAGGGTGCTTTACACCTTCCCTTTGTATAACTTACCCCCCGAACCCAAAATCTTTAAAAAAAAAGGTATTTTCCTGTTCTTTTAGCCTTTCTGATGTTTGGATAAAATAAAAGTCGGTGGCGACTCATGCTTAACCGCGACATTTCGATAAAGTCAGTTCACCGTATTATAGAACTGGCGACTCTGCTGGGAAATTCTTTCGAATAAAAGAGGGGTTACCTTAGAGCTAGTTCACTTTAATAATTGTTTGTTTGCTTTATTTTAAAGGTTGCTTGGGAATTAAATGAAGGACGAATCCTATACCCGGATTCAAGTACACTTAAGATAGGAGTGGAATAGTCATGGCGATCTCTTTCACATATGTGGGAGATGAGTCAATATGAAGTTCACACTTGAGTTAGGACTCCATAGCAATATGCACACCTTTCTCAAATGAGGGAGGTCTATGTATGTGCCTGTGGGTGCGCCGGAGCTCAAGGACCTTTAGTTACCTTTAACCCATCCTGGCCTTTAGGAACGTAGTGGGGGGACTACTCTTGACAAATGTTGAGAACTAGTCGCTACCCGATGCTACAATTCAGATAGGTTCTCTCTCAAAGTATCATTGCATGTTGCAAATGCATCATGTCCGAGGGTGCTTTAGAAGGGCTGACAAATCTGAATAACTCGGTAGAACCCGTTGCTGATATCATCCTTATCCATAGAAGTACCTTTGGGGAAGGGTAGTTACCTGATCAAACTCCATGCAAGCCTCTAAACCTAAGGACACTTGTGTGACTTTCTTGTGTGTTATCTAACCCTTCTATTTCCTTGCAGGATTTTGCTTGTAGGACATTTCGCCCTTATTACCTTATGCCCTATCTATTGTATTATATTTGCATGACATCATGACATCATGACATCATAACATAGCATGTTAACTAACCCTTTCAAGGATCTTGGGAATTTAGGGCGCACAATTTCAGGTACCCTTATCAAAGGACTAAATTCTCATCAAGGGGCAAGAGGATTTATTTTCCTCTGGCCATATGTCTTCCAATCTAAAGGCTCTACACCTATCAAGGGGCAAGAGGATTTATTTTCCTCTTGTCGTATGCCTTCCAGTTCAGAGACATCATACCTATCAAGGGGCAAGAGGATTTATTTTTCTCTAGCCATATACCTTCAAATTTAGAGGTATCCTGAATCAGAGGCGATGACCCACTCGATATGGTGAGCTTGATTCTCAAAGAAAGGCGTTCAAAGACGAAAGCCAAGATTCTTCAGACGAAGCTGTGACCAATCATTTTCTAATATTGCTAACTAAATTCCTAAAGATCCTTGAAAAGATTGCATTTGCATTCATAACATCACATAAAACTAACTTTGCTTTTCCGGTCGACCAACTAGTCAGACAAATACCATCAACAAATCAATCTCTGTCAGATATACATTCTGGAAAGCATATCCCTCTAGACATTCCGAAGATACCTACATCAGATATACATTCCGGAAGCTCGAACCCCGGACATTCTGAAAGTTCCAATCAGATGAACATTCTGGAAGCTTGACCCCCAGACTTCTGAAACATTCCAATCAGATATACATTCCGGAAGCTCGAACCCCGGACATTCTGAAAGTTCCAATCAGATGAACATTCTGGAAGCTTGACCCCCAGACTTCTGAAACATTCCATTCAGATATACATTCCGGAAGCTCGAACCCCAGACATTCTGAAAGTTCCAATCAGATGAACATTCTGGAAGCTTGACCCCCAGACTTCTGAAACATTCTAATCAGATATACATTCCGAAAGCTCGAACCCCGGACATTCTGAAAGTTCCAATCAGATGAACATTCTGGAAGCTTGACCCCCAAACTTCTGAAACATTCCAATCAGATATACATTCCGGAAGCTCGAACCCCGGACATTCTGAAACCTTCTTATCATATACACATTCCGGAAGCTCGAACCCCGGATACTCTAAATCTCTACACCAGTTCCACAACAACAAAACAAGCCAGACACGCCTAAGCGTCAATTCACCCAGATTAATATGTCACTGACTCAGGCGTTACAATACTTGTTGAAATCAGAGTTGATTACTTTAAAGGATCCCCCTAAGAATTCTAGTACTTCTGCTCGTGGCTATAGTCCCAATGTGACGTGTGCATACCACTCCAATAGCCCTGGACATGATACGAATGATTGTTGGCCATTGAAAAATAAGATCCAAGACATGGTCGATGCTGGAGAAATCAAATTCAACCCTCTTAAAAATCTTGTGGTGATCACCGCTCCTATGCCTAGTCATGCCAAGACTGATTGAAAACTAGACGGACGAACTGTTGGATCATTAGACCTACTTTCATTTGCAAGTTTCTTTTCTGTTTGTTTAAACATTTGACGCATGATAGACATTATCTGTTTTAATAATCATCATCACTGCATTGCATATGTTTGTCTTGAAAAAATTATTTCGCTATCACTCATTTTAAATTGCATCTTTACTTTGCATATGTTTTATGATACTCGACTCCTGCTAAAGTTGTATGCCTTTTGAGGGAGGATGACGAAAACGATACTGCAACCTCATACAGTATGCTTTTGAACGGACTATGCTGACGATGTACATGCATTGTTTCAATTCCTAAACAGTGGAGATATAAGGATGTTAATCCCTCGTCAACCCCTTTGAGCCTAAGGCGTAGGAGTTTTCTTTCTTGTACAATTTAAAACCCTTAATCATAACCTAGGGCAGGGTAGTTACTCAATTAACTCAATTATACTAACTGTTGTCTACACGAATATTGATGGGTTCCCGCAACCATTAAGTCAGGCAGTCAATATCCACCAAAAAGAAAAAGCTATTAAGTCAAAACCTATGAAGGAGACTTATCAAAAATCGAAACATCCCGCTGACTGTAATCACAAAATAATCAGTTCAGGCAGAAGTTAGGGATAACAAAAATCAAAGCCAAAAAATAGAGGTCACTACAAATCCTCGACCAAAGCAAAAAGAATTACAAAGAAGGATGATTGACTGTCCAAATAAACTTTTGGTGCTTCAACCACTATCAAATATTAATGTTAACACTTCAAGCTTTGCTAAAGATGAAACGCAAAGTTAACTGAGCATAGGATCGAAGAACATCACGAAGATCGGGATGGGTATAAATATATTTTGAGCCATTATCCTTTGTTTCTTAAACCGTGAACCAAGCCACGTTACAACCTTTGAAAGTCCTAACTGAAGCATGGTTAGTTCGAAAGCATACTGTCACGACAAAGGTATCCCGACTCCTTGAGGTTCACCACAAATGCTGAGTTGGTATTTCATTTTTTACAAACACCACGTTTTTACAAATATCACGCTTTTACGTCTCATGTTTTAATTTTTTTAAAAAAACTCAAGACAGACGTATGCATCGCATCTCATGAATTCATTATCAAACATATTCTGCTACATAATTTCAAATGTTAGCAACATAAAGAATTTGCACAGGGTACAACTAATGACTGAAAGTTATCCCGACAGATAAGATTACTCCGAGAAGTAATGTCTCCTACGTATACAAGGGGCATGGAACGCTTTGCCCAATCAATCTGGGGCAATCAGGTCAAGGTTCGAAGAATCTCTCAAATGCCAAACAGTCAAAGGCATACATTCCAAGTGGATTTCAAACTATTTCCCGATCAATCTGGGGCAATCAAGTCAAGATCCTGAGAATCTCTCAAGGGTGCCAAAATAATCAGGGGCATGCACCCAAGTGAGGCCGAAGCTACTGCCCGATCAGTCAGGGGCATCATACTAAGTACTAGGGGCATGTCGCCCATAGCGCACATCTCATAAAGTCCTCGCGAGGCGAATCTTTCCAAAGTTCCTACTAACAGAGGCAAATCTATGCAAGTCCAGTTTAACACTTCAACCAACACTCGTTGGTGTGTCCCAGTCAATATAAATCCAGGAATGACAGTTAATATAATACTGGGGGCAACATTCAAGACACCCATGTCTCCCCCACAGAGCCGGGTTCACAAGATCATATCCCCATAGAGTAATCATTAAGAAGATATCTTCAAATGCTCTCGTCCCAATAAAGACATGGCTCCCCAACAGAGCTTACATCTTCATCACTACCGGTTCTCCAACACTTTGCTCTTCTCCAACATGGTTCACTAGTATCTTCTACCCCCATTCAGGGTACATCAAATTACTATTCATCCCCAAGAAGAAATCATAAATTCCCAGCTGAGCATCTCCAAAACATCAAAATTACAACAATAGAAATATTTACCTTCTCAATCAAGATGTTCCAAATAGCATAAATCATGGTCATACATCATAAATCATAAATATATTCACACATCGCATACATTATCTTATATGTACGTTCCTCATTTATTTTGAGGAACTCATAACACATGCACCATAACATTGCATAGAAACTGACAATATCTGACAGGTACATTACAAAGATTCGAATCTTATTCAAAGCAAATCCTAACGCACGGCCTTCTAGACATCTACGGATTCAAATTGGATTAGTCTAACGCACGACTTATCCTTCAACCTAACGCACGGTTTTCCAGACATCTGCGGATGCAAATTGGATTAGTCTAACGCACGACTTATCCTTCAACCTAACGCACGATTTTCCAGACATCTACGGATGCAAACTGGATTAGTCTAACGCACGACTTATCCTTCAACCTGACGCACGGTTTTCCAGACATCTGCGGATGCAAATTGGATTAGTCTAACGCACGGTTTTCCAGACATCTACGGATGCAAATTGGATCTGATCTAACACATGACTCGCCCTTCAGCCTAACGCACGGCTTTCCAGACATCTACCGATGCAAATTGGATCCGGTCTAACGCACGACCCACATCCTCCAGTCTAACGTACAATTCCTCTTAAGTATATTCTTCAGATACGGTCTAACGTACGACGTATTCTAACTCTCAAGTCTATCAAGCTGGATGGCATCTTTAAGCCCATCTCAATCAAGTCTCTCAACCTCCGGATGGCATCTTTAAGCCCATCTTCAATAAACTTTCTCTCAACCTCCGGATGGCATCTTTAAGCCCATCTCTAATAAACTTTCTCTCAAGCCGGATGGCATCTTCAATCCCATCTCCGAAAAGTCCCTTCATCATCAGCAAGGGCAAATTTCTTGGTATTCTAGTGTTCAATCCTCTTCTACCTTCAGATTCCGACAGGCACACATGCCAATCTACATCCTCAGGTATAAGAAGATTGAACAGGCGCAGCTGTCATACCCCAAAATTTTCCCACCATATTTTTATACTCAAGCTCATTTGGATATCAGAAGCTCAAGACTTGACTAATTGTACACTCTCCTAAACAACAACCCTCGAACTAGGGTTTCGATCTTTTCAAAGTAAAATAAAATTCTAAGACCTCAAATGGAACCCTTGGTCTCTCATATTCCTCAAAGGATCCTCATGCCAAGTTGCAAGCTCTGATTCATAAGATTGCTCAGTCAAAAGTTCAAACGATCAATAATCGACTAGTTGACCTAAAAGTCAAACTATGGTCCAACCACAGTCAAAACTACTGATTTTTGGTCAACATCCTCATCATGAAGTTTAATTCATAATTTGATCAAGGATTTATCATGATGCATCAAAGAAAGCTCCAGAATCATCAAAAACCTAAGTTTCTAAATTAGGGTTTTTAAGGAGAAAGTCAACCCAACTTTGACTGGCCATAAGTCTCTCATACTTCATCAAAAATTCCCCAACCAAAGCCTATCGTGAAGGAAATTGAATTATCTACAAATTTGTCTCTCACAAGCCAAGACCAAAAATGCACCATTTGAGAGATATGAGCGAAAACATTACAGGTCCTTCTAGAAGCTCGCAAAAAGCTGTTTTTTCTCAGAAGCCATATCTTCAAGATAAAATCCTCAAATGAAAAATATGTTCCAAAGTGGCTTGTAAAGGACATCTTGAGCTTTCCAAAAAGTCCTAGAACATCTTCATAGGACAAATATCGAATGAGTTATGATTGTCAAAAGTAGGGCAAAATTGGAAAATGCTTGAAACTCCAATTGGTGATTTTTACAATTTTTAGTATTGGGCCTTGGATTTTGAACTTCCCACGAGACATTAAGCCTAAAATAGGCCCAAGGATCAATTGATATTTATTTTATGGTTTTATTCGATTTATTTTTGGATTTATTCATTTAAATTCAATCTAAATCATATAAAATCATAATTAAATGGATAGAGAATTATGAGGTCAATTTTCCTTTCCTCAATCACCCTAAAATCACCTTGGGGGGCCCATAAATCAATCCCATGATATTTTTGACTTTTATTTTATTTTCTTTTGAATTTATTCATATGAATTCAAGATTTAATCAAATAAAATCATAATAAAATTTTGGTTGATTGATTTCTTTTGATGAAAATTAATTCATGAAGCCAATGAATCGTGGAAGATACGTATAAAATATGAGAGAACTCAAAATAGAAAGATGTGGTGTAAAGGATCATATCAAAATTTTCACAAAATATGATTTATTTTCTTTCAAGGTTCTAACCCTAATATAATGCTATATATATATATATATTCCAAATTCACTTAGAAAGGGGGGAGGAAATAGGACGAAAAAAAGAGGAGATGGGCAGTCGTAACTACCAGAACCTAACTTCCAAAAGTTGAAGAAAACTAGGGCACGAGTAAATAAATTTTTCAACCATTATCAAGGCAAAACAATCATTCTACTCTCTCCCTGAGGTGTCAAAGAAGAGGTACAGACGGTGGGTTGAGATTAAAATGGCTTCAAACGCACACTTCTCACCATTCGTGTTCATGAGCCTGTGAATTTCGTTTTCCATATTTTCTTGCGTGTTGACTCTAACTAATGATTCCTGTGAGTTATTAATGTGTAGTAGAACAGGTTTCATGTATAACATGAAAGCTTTAAGCCCGTAGACAACACTTGCCATTGTTAGTGTAACACCCCCAATTCTATACTAAACAAATAAGGCATATATTTGCATAAATCAGAGTAAAGAAAGCATGCATCTCACGAGGGCGTTACACACATTTCAAAATAGAACAAACATTTTATCTTTAAACATGCAATGGTCATTTCCAAATAACACGGGAATTTAAAACAACATGCAAACCACAGCGGAATAATCATATCATTAAATAAATGGTAAAATAGGATGATTCCCATACATCATCCACCATGTTTCAACATCTTGGCTCAAGGCCACACATTAACCAAAATAACATATTCAAATACGAATACAATATGAGTAAACAAATATCTCATAACATCGAGTCATAAAAACATAAAACCCAACTCCCATGTGTTACATATGACCAGAGCACAAGTGACTACTTAGTCACGACACCCTACTAGAGATCTAAATCTCGACGCTAATCCTCCTTCAAAGCGTCACTATCCATGAAACCTGCACGTTACCAACAAAGGATAACATTCAAACAGAAGGGTGAGAATTCAACTTCTTATAGATAAACATAATGTTAGACGCTGGCCTTAGGATCTAGAGGGGGGGTGAATAGATCGTTCACAGTTTTACGGAGTTAAACGACTTTTCAGCGGAAGTGATTCTGAATCGACTCGCGTCTATTCCGAACCACTATCGAAACGATTATATATGTGTTTAAAAACCAGTCAAAGACTTGAGGTAAATGATAAGAGTATATGTTGCAGAATCAAAGCGTTTCTCTTATTGAAAATCAGATTAACTTTTTGTATGATGGACAATGTTTGCAATGCAGTAAGAGTGATAGAAACAAATATACAAACACTTGGTGATAATGATCAAATTGAAGGTAATTCAATGTGTGGTGGATTGTGATGTTTATGTAAGTTCTTAATTCACAATCTTAACACTCGAATCGTTGATCAATTTGCTATTATAACCAAATATGAACAGAATGTAAATGAAAAAGTAAAAGCGACAAGAACACGATATTTGTTTAGGCAGTTCGTCGATCGTCCTCGCTACGACTACGTCTGCCCCCAATTCCAAATTGAAATTGGGTAATCTTTCATTAATGTTGAAAGTAGTATATACAAAGAAGATAACAAAGCGATAAACGATAAACCAATTATGTCGATCCTTTGAATCTTCTTCCCCCTTAATCTTGAACAAGATCAAGGTTATCCAAGAACTTCACTTTGATTCCCTTCTGCAGTGTCTTGATTCCTTGAACTCCCCGTTCCTCAATCGTTACACTCAGCCGAATCCTCAATGAACGTCTCTTGATAAAAACCCCCAAGAACCACCCGTCGTGGAGGACAAAACCCGCAGATTTTATTCACCAACAAACCCCACAAACCTTCACCCACTAGGAATCTTCAATTCCGTTCCATGGACGTTATCGAACTCATCACTAACCCGCAACGCAAGAATGATTATGTGTAATTGTGTTGGAGATGATGAAGAACGAAGATGAGAAGCGTTTGTGTATCTTTCAGTCGTTGGTGTTCCATTGAATAATGAACCTTTGATAATATATAAGATAACTTAGCAGTTGGAGATGAGAGAAACAGAATTTTTGGCATTCTTGATCAGTTAGGTCGACCTCTTGTAGAGCTTAGGTCGACCTAGCAGTGCTTGCAGAATTTTGCTCCCAGTTAGGTCGACCTGTTTAAGTAGTAGGTCGACCAGAATCCTCTTCAAATGCATTCTGGGGACATTTTCTCAGATTAGGTCGACCTAGTTGTTGTGTAGGTCGACCTAGCAGACTGGTATGTAAATTTCATCAATTTAGGTCGACCTAGATGATGTGTGAGTCGACCTAGCAGAGGTATATGGATTTTTCTCCATTTTAGGTCGACCTAGGTTGACAGTAGGTCGACCTAACTGCTGCTTTTCTGCATTCTTCTTGTTTTGCTTGTGTTGAGTCAACCTATAAGCATAATAGGTCGACCTGTTCTGACATGAGTGATCAATGCTTGCTTTTCTTTGAGTTTTCTGCTTTCACCTTGTTGCTTGTGTGCTTATTGAGTTTGCCATTAATCAAAAACATCTTTGTGATTGTAATCTTGTATTCACATACTCCCCCTTTTTGATGATGGCAAACCAGTAGTCGAGGCTTTGGTAGTAAGAGATAAAGACTCAACAATGCTCCCCCGTACATTCAGCATCTATTTCTCGACAAGGCAATCTCTCAACAAAGCTCCCCCGTACACTCAGCATCCATCTCCCCCTTTGTCAACATCAAAAAGAGATACAACGAAAAGAGAAAAGTAACGAGAGAAACATAGATAAAATGCTAGCATTCATAAAAAAGTAGCCAGTTATAGCATGAGAGTCAAATGAGCAAGAGCGGTATATGTATGAAGTCACTATAAGCATGTTAATTGATAGCATATTATAGTATCAATAATATTTTTGGAAGTGAACAACAATAACGTTACCGCTTTCTCAACTTTAATGGCAGCCTTTAATCAATGTGGAATGACGCTTGGCTAGATGATGAACTACCTTTACGCTAAGAAAGAATGTTAGCAAAAGAAAACATATATATATATATATATATAAAGTAAAGGAATAATATTAAGAGAGAACAAACGTAATTAGCCCAAATTAGAGATATCGAGTATCCCTAATTCCCTACGAATGTTGAAGTATTGCTCCGTTGCTAGAGGTTTGGTGAAGATGTCAGCTAGTTGCTTCTTGCTTTCCACATGTTCAAATGTAACGTCTCCTTTTTCTACATGATCTCGTAGAAAGTGATGTCTTATTTCAATATGCTTGGTACGTGAATGTAAGACAGGATTTTTACTCAAGTTAATGGCACTTGTGTTATTGCACATGATAGGTATGCGATCAAGCTTAATACCAAAGTCAAGAAGTTGTTGCTTGAGCCATAATATTTGTGCACAGCAGCTTCCAGCAGCTACATATTCTGCCTCAGCAGTAGATAATGCAACCGATACTTGTTTCTTGCTATGCCAACTTATTAATGAAATTGAGAATAGATGACACGTTCCACTGGTGCTTTTTCTATCGGATTTGCAGCCAGCAAAATCTGAATCAGAGAATCCTACCAAATGACACTCATTTCCCTTTGGATACCATAGGCCATATGTAGTAGTTCCACGTAAGTATCGCAGAATTCTTTTGACAGCTTTCAAGTGAGATTCTTTTGGACAGGATTGATATCTTGCGCACATACACACACTAAACATGATGTCTGGTCTTGAGGCAGTAAGATACAATAGTGAACCTATCATACCTCGGTATAATTTCACGTCAACCTCTTTACCTTTTTCATCTTTGTCTAGATTAGTATTTGTTGCCATAAGTGTGTCAATTTCTTTTGCTTCACTCATTCCAAATCTTTTGAGCAGCTCCGTACAGTATTTAGTTTGATTCACAAATGTTCCATGACTGAGTTGCTTGATTTGTAGGCCAAGGAAGAGATTTAGCTCACCCATGAGACTCATCTCAAATTCACTCTGCATAAGCTTAGAAAAATCTTTGACAAGTTTTGTATTAGTTGACCCAAATATAATGTCATCTACATAAATTTGGACTAAGAGAATATCTTTATCTTTTCTTTTAATAAAGAGAGTAGTGTCAACTTTACCCCTAGAGTACCCTTGACTAAGGAGAAATTTGCTCAAATGTTCGTACCAAGCCCGAGGGGCTTGTTTAAGACCGTATAGAGCACGTTTCAGCTTATAGACATGAGTTGGATACATGTAATTCTCAAAGCCGGGAGGCTGAGCAACATAGACTTCTTCATTTATATAGCCGTTTAGAAAGGCACTTTTAACATCCATTTGGAATAGTTTGAAGTCTTTAGAACAAGCATAAGCAAGTAAGAGACGAATAGCTTCGAGACGTGCTACAGGAGCGTATGTCTCTTCATAATCAATACCTTCCTCTTGATTATAACCTTGGGCAACTAATCTAGCTTTGTTTCTAGTAATAACACCGTTTTCATCAAGTTTGTTACAAAAAACCCATCTAGTGCCTATTACTTGATGATCTCCCGGATGAGGGACTAAGTCCCAAACATCATTCCGTTTAAATTGGTTTAATTCTTCTTGCATGGCCATTAGCCAATGCTCATCAAGTAATGCATCCTTAGCGTTTTTCGGCTCAACTTGTGAAACAAAAGCAAAATGATGACAGAAGTTACTTATCTTTGAGCGTGTTGTAACGCCCCTTGAGATGTCTCCTATTATATTGTCAATTGGATGGTCTTTCACATTTGTCCAGGCCTTGGGAAGTTCTTCATTGTTTGAGATGCTTTCTTTTTCATTTTCATTGTGAGACTCATCTTTCTCTCTCCCAGCATCTTTCTTTACAATACTTTCATTCTCGTCTTCCTTATCCTTGACAATGTCTTCAGTGGACGGACCTGCACCATTAAATGAAAGACCTTTCTCGACATATTTTGCATAAGATTCATCAAAAGACACGTGTACTGACTCTTCTACTATAAGTAATCTCTTATTATATATCCGATATGCTTTGCTAGACTGTGAGTAACCAAGGAATATGCCCTCATCAGCTTTAGCATGTAGATGTTGTTTACTCTTAAGCCCTTAAACATAATGTCTCTTTTCTTAGTATGTTCTATTGTGCAGCCAGAGTTTGTAAACATTACTTTAAAATCTTTGTCACACAATTGACTTATACTTAAAAGATTATGTTTAAGACCTTTTACTAGCAGCACATCAGTTATAGTAGTGGTAGAAGGGTTACCTACACTTCCTTTACCAAGTATGGCTCCCCGATTGTTATCTCCATAGGTGACATACCCCTTTTTCTTTGCTTGAAACTCAACGAAAAGAGATAGATCTCCAGTCATGTGTCTTGAACATCCGCTATCAAGGAACCACAACCTTTCGGCAGTGTCAAGACACTTTTCCTGCAAGATTAATTTAAAGATGGAGGTCCCCAATTTTCATTGGGTCCTTGGTAGTGAGTACACAATTTGTTGCACTTAGGCAACCATTGAAATACTCCTTTAGGAACTAAAATTCTCCTAAATTTGCATTTTTCAATGGTATGTCCCTTTTTGCAACAATAATGACAGGTAATATGATGAGAATATGGAGTTTTGCTAGTTGATACTTTTGGTACAAAAGTGTATTTACTATATAAAGGAGTATACGATCTTTTGCCTTTGTCGGAATGTTTTGCTCCATTTTTCTTTAGATATTTGTTGTATCTTCGCACAAACAGTCCCATTTCCTCATCATCGGAGTCTTCGTCATCACTTGTGTCACTATCCTTTGGCTCTCGTTTTGAGGTCTTGGAGCTAGAAGCTTTTAGAGCTATTGACTTCTTCTCTACCTCTTTCTCCATGTTCTTTTCTTTCTTTGTCCTTTTCTCATGCATGTCAAGGCATTTAAGGTGTTGTTCATGTTCCTCTAGTTTACCAAATAGAGTTGTGATGTCTAAAGTGTTTAGATCATTTGCTTCCTTTATTGCTGTAACTTTGGGTTGCCATTCCCTGTTCAAACATCTTAAGATTTTGTTAGTAGCAACTGCATTGGAAACAGGTCTATCAAGAGAATTTAACCGATTTTTCAGATGAACGAATCTCTTCTGCATGTTTTCGATGGATTCACCATCTTCCATGTGGAAGAGTTCGAACTCTTGAGTTAACGTATTGATCCTAGCTAGTTTGACATCATCCGTTCCCTCGTGGGCAACTTGCAATGTGTCCCACATAGCTTTAGCTGATCTACAATGGGAAACACGATAGTATTCATCAACTCCTAGAGCTGAGATTAGAATGTTTCTCGCTTTCCAATCGTATGCATATCTCTTTTCATCTTCAGCATCCCAAGTATTTTCTGGTTTTGGAACAACTGCACCAGCTGCATTTGTCATGGTGATCTGAAAGGGACCATTGACAATAGCTGTCCAGATGTTCCTATCAATTGCATTGATGTGGACACACATACAATCCTTCCAATAGCCATAGTTTTCACCGTTGAAAACTGGAGCTCTATTATGAGCCCCTTTAGGTCCGGAAGCCATCTTTCCAATAAGTGTTTCACGTAGCACGGAATAAACCAGAGCTCTTGATGCCACTTGTTAGACGCTGGCCTTAGGATCTAGAGGGGGGGGGTGAATAGATCGTTCACAGTTTTACGGAGTTAAACGACTTTTCAGCGGAAGTGATTCTGAATCGACTCGCGTCTATTCCGAACCACTATCGAAACGATTATATATGTGTTTAAAAACCAGTCAAAGACTTGAGGTAAATGATAAGAGTATATGTTGCAGAATCAAAGCGTTTCTCTTATTGAAAATCAGATTAACTTTTTGTATGATGGACAATGTTTGCAATGCAGTAAGAGTGATAGAAACAAATATACAAACACTTGGTGATAATGATCAAATTGAAGGTAATTCAATGTGTGGTGGATTGTGATGTTTATGTAAGTTCTTAATTCACAATCTTAACACTCGAATCGTTGATCAATTTGCTATTATAACCAAATATGAACAGAATGTAAATGAAAAAGTAAAAGCGACAAGAACACGATATTTGTTTAGGCAGTTCGTCGATCGTCCTCGCTACGACTACGTCTGCCCCCAATTCCAAATTGAAATTGGGTAATCTTTCATTAATGTTGAAAGTAGTATATACAAAGAAGATAACAAAGCGATAAACGATAAACCAATTATGTCGATCCTTTGAATCTTCTTCCCCCTTAATCTTGAACAAGATCAAAGTTATCCAAGAACTTCACTTTGATTCCCTTCTGCAGTGTCTTGATTCCTTGAACTCCCCGTTCCTCAATCGTTACACTCAGCCGAATCCTCAATGAACGTCTCTTGATAAAAACCCCCAAGAACCACCCGTCGTGGAGGACAAAACCCGCAGATTTTATTCACCAACAAACCCCACAAACCTTCACCCACTAGGAATCTTCAATTCCGTTCCATGGACGTTATCGAACTCATCACTAACCCGCAACGCAAGAATGATTATGTGTAATTGTGTTGGAGATGATGAAGAACGAAGATGAGAAGCGTTTGTGTATCTTTCAGTCGTTGGTGTTCCATTGAATAATGAACCTTTGATAATATATAAGATAACTTAGCAGTTGGAGATGAGAGAAACAGAATTTTTGGCATTCTTGATCAGTTAGGTCGACCTCTTGTAGAGCTTAGGTCGACCTAGCAGTGCTTGCAGAATTTTGCTCCCAGTTAGGTCGACCTGTTTAAGTAGTAGGTCGACCAGAATCCTCTTCAAATGCATTCTGGGGACATTTTCTCAGATTAGGTCGACCTAGTTGTTGTGTAGGTCGACCTAGCAGACTGGTATGTAAATTTCATCAATTTAGGTCGACCTAGATGATGTGTGAGTGGACCTAGCAGAGGTATATGGATTTTTCTCCATTTTAGGTCGACCTAGGTTGACAGTAGGTCGACCTAACTGCTGCTTTTCTGCATTCTTCTTGTTTTGCTTGTGTTGAGTCAACCTATAAGCATAATAGGTCGACCTGTTCTGACATGAGTGATCAATGCTTGCTTTTCTTTGAGTTTTCTGCTTTCACCTTGTTGCTTGTGTGCTTATTGAGTTTGCCATTAATCAAAAACATCTTTGTGATTGTAATCTTGTATTCACATACTCCCCCTTTTTGATGATGGCAAACCAGTAGTCGAGGCTTTGGTAGTAAGAGATAAAGACTCAACAATGCTCCCCCGTACATTCAGCATCTATTTCTCGACAAGGCAATCTCTCAACAAAGCTCCCCCGTACACTCAGCATCCATCTCCCCCTTTGTCAACATCAAAAAGAGATACAACGAAAAGAGAAAAGTAACGAGAGAAACATAGATAAAATGCTAGCATTCATAAAAAAGTAGCCAGTTATAGCATGAGAGTCAAATGAGCAAGAGCGATATATGTATGAAGTCACTATAAGCATGTTAATTGATAGCATATTATAGTATCAATAATATTTTTGGAAGTGAACAACAATAACGTTACCGCTTTCTCAACTTTAATGGCAGCCTTTAATCAATGTGGAATGACGCTTGGCTAGATGATGAACTACCTTTACGCTAAGAAAGAATGTTAGCAAAAGAAAACATATATATATATATATATAAAGTAAAGGAATAATATTAAGAGAGAACAAACGTAATTAGCCCAAATTAGAGATATCGAGTATCCCTAATTCCCTACGAATGTTGAAGTATTGCTCCGTTGCTAGAGGTTTGGTGAAGATGTCAGCTAGTTGCTTCTTGCTTTCCACATGTTCAAATGTAACGTCTCCTTTTTCTACATGATCTCGTAGAAAGTGATGTCTTATTTCAATATGCTTGGTACGTGAATGTAAGACAGGATTTTTACTCAAGTTAATGGCACTTGTGTTATTGCACATGATAGGTATGCGATCAAGCTTAATACCAAAGTCAAGAAGTTGTTGCTTGAGCCATAATATTTGTGCACAGCAGCTTCCAGCAGCTACATATTCTGCCTCAGTAGTAGATAATGCAATCGATACTTGTTTCTTGCTATGCCAACTTATTAATGAATTTGAGAATAGATGACACGTTCCACTGGTGCTTTTTCTATCGGATTTGCAGCCAGCAAAATCTGAATCAGAGAATCCTACCAAATGACACTCATTTCCCTTTGGATACCATAGGCCATATGTAGTAGTTCCACGTAAGTATCGCAGAATTCTTTTGACAGCTTTCAAGTGAGATTCTTTTGGACAGGATTGATATCTTGCGCACATACACACACTAAACATGATGTCTGGTCTTGAGGCAGTAAGATACAATAGTGAACCTATCATACCTCGGTATAATTTCATGTCAACCTCTTTACCTTTTTCATCTTTGTCTAGATTAGTATTTGTTGCCATAGGTGTGTCAATTTCTTTTGCTTCACTCATTCCAAATCTTTTGAGCAGCTCCGTACAGTATTTAGTTTGATTCACAAATGTTCCATGACTGAGTTGCTTGATTTGTAGGCCAAGGAAGAGATTTAGCTCACCCATGAGACTCATCTCAAATTCACTCTGCATAAGCTTAGAAAAATCTTTGACAAGTTTTGTATTAGTTGACCCAAATATAATGTCATCTACATAAATTTGGACTAAGAGAATATCTTTATCTTTTCTTTTAATAAAGAGAGTAGTGTCAACTTTACCCCTAGAGTACCCTTGACTAAGGAGAAATTTGCTCAAACGTTCGTACCAAGCCCGAGGGGCTTGTTTAAGACCGTATAGAGCACGTTTCAGCTTATAGACATGAGTTGGATACATGTAATTCTCAAAGCCGGGAGGCTGAGCAACATAGACTTCTTCATTTATATAGCCGTTTAGAAAGGCACTTTTAACATCCATTTGGAATAGTTTGAAGTCTTTAGAACAAGCATAAGCAAGTAAGAGACGAATAGCTTCGAGACGTGCTACAGGAGCGTATGTCTCTTCATAATCAATACCTTCCTCTTGATTATAACCTTGGGCAACTAATCTAGCTTTGTTTCTAGTAATAACACCGTTTTCATCAAGTTTGTTACGAAAAACCCATCTAGTGCCTATTACTTGATGATCTCCCGGATGAGGGACTAAGTCCCAAACATCATTCCGTTTAAATTGGTTTAATTCTTCTTGCATGGCCATTAGCCAATGCTCATCAAGTAATGCATCCTTAGCGTTTTTCGGCTCAACTTGTGAAACAAAAGCAAAATGATGACAGAAGTTACTTATCTTTGAGCGTGTTGTAACGCCCCTTGAGATGTCTCCTATTATATTGTCAATTGGATGGTCTTTCACATTTGTCCAGGCCTTGGGAAGTTCTTCATTGTTTGAGATGCTTTCTTTTTCATTTTCATTGTGAGACTCATCTTTCTCTCTCTCAGCATCTTTCTTTACAATACTTTCATTCTCGTCTTCCTTATCCTTGACAATGTCTTCAGTGGACGGACCTGCACCATTAAATGAAAGACCTTTCTCGACATATTTTGCATAAGATTCATCAAAAGACACGTGTACTGACTCTTCTACTATAAGTAATCTCTTATTATATATCCGATATGCTTTGCTAGACTGTGAGTAACCAAGGAATATGCCCTCATCAGCTTTAGCATGTAGATGTTGTTTACTCTTAAGCCCTTAAACATAATGTCTCTTTTCTTAGTATGTTCTATTGTGCAGCCAGAGTTTGTAAACATTACTTTAAAATCTTTGTCACACAATTGACTTATACTTAAAAGATTATGTTTAAGACCTTTTACTAGCAGCACATCAGTTATAGTAGTGGTAGAAGGGTTACCTACACTTCCTTTACCAAGTATGGCTCCCCGATTGTTATCTCCATAGGTGACATACCCCTTTTTCTTTGCTTGAAACTCAACGAAAAGAGATAGATCTCCAGTCATGTGTCTTGAACATCCGCTATCAAGGAACCACAACCTTTCGGCAGTGTCAAGACACTTTTCCTGCAAGATTAATTTAAAGATGGAGGTCCCCAATTTTCATTGGGTCCTTGGTAGTGAGTACACAATTTGTTGCACTTAGGCAACCATTGAAATACTCCTTTAGGAACTAAAATTCTCCTAAATTTGCATTTTTCAATGGTATGTCCCTTTTTGCAACAATAATGACAGGTAATATGATGAGAATATGGAGTTTTGCTAGTTGATACTTTTGGTACAAAAGTGTATTTACTATATAAAGGAGTATACGATCTTTTGCCTTTGTCGGAATGTTTTGCTCCATTTTTCTTTAGATATTTGTTGTATCTTCGCACAAACAGTCCCATTTCCTCATCATCGGAGTCTTCGTCATCGCTTGTGTCACTATCCTTTGGCTCTCGTTTTGAGGTCTTGGAGCTCGAAGCTTTTAGAGCTATTGACTTCTTCTCTACCTCTTTCTCCATGTTCTTTTCTTTCTTTGTCCTTTTCTCATGCATGTCAAGGCATTTAAGGTGTTGTTCATGTTCCTCTAGTTTACCAAATAGAGTTGTGATGTCTAAAGTGTTTAGATCATTTGCTTCCTTTATTGCTGTAACTTTGGGTTGCCATTCCCTGTTCAAACATCTTAAGATTTTGTTAGTAGCAACTGCATTGGAAACAGGTCTATCAAGAGAATTTAACCGATTTTTCAGATGAACGAATCTCTTCTGCATGTTTTCGATGGATTCACCATCTTCCATGTGGAAGAGTTCGAACTCTTGAGTTAACGTATTGATCCTAGCTAGTTTGACATCATCCGTTCCCTCGTGGGCAACTTGCAATGTGTCCCACATAGCTTTAGCTGATCTACAATGGGAAACACGATAGTATTCATCAACTCCTAGAGCTGAGATTAGAATGTTTCTCGCTTTCCAATCGTATGCATATCTCTTTTCATCTTCAGCATCCCAAGTATTTTCTGGTTTTGGAACAACTGCACCAGCTGCATTTGTCATGGTGATCTGAAAGGGACCATTGACAATAGCTGTCCAGATGTTCCTATCAATTGCATTGATGTGGACACACATACAATCCTTCCAATAGCCATAGTTTTCACCGTTGAAAACTGGAGCTCTATTATGAGCCCCTTTAGGTCCGGAAGCCATCTTTCCAATAAGTGTTTCACGTAGCACGGAATAAACCAGAGCTCTTGATGCCACTTGTTAGACGCTGGCCTTAGGATCTAGAGGGGGGGGTGAATAGATCGTTCACAGTTTTACGGAGTTAAACGACTTTTCAGCGGAAGTGATTCTGAATCGACTCGCGTCTATTCCGAACCACTATCGAAACGATTATATATGTGTTTAAAAACCAGTCAAAGACTTGAGGTAAATGATAAGAGTATATGTTGCAGAATCAAAGCGTTTCTCTTATTGAAAATCAGATTAACTTTTTGTATGATGGACAATGTTTGCAATGCAGTAAGAGTGATAGAAACAAATATACAAACACTTGGTGATAATGATCAAATTGAAGGTAATTCAATGTGTGGTGGATTGTGATGTTTATGTAAGTTCTTAATTCACAATCTTAACACTCGAATCGTTGATCAATTTGCTATTATAACCAAATATGAACAGAATGTAAATGAAAAAGTAAAAGCGACAAGAACACGATATTTGTTTAGGCAGTTCGTCGATCGTCCTCGCTACGACTACGTCTGCCCCCAATTCCAAATTGAAATTGGGTAATCTTTCATTAATGTTGAAAGTAGTATATACAAAGAAGATAACAAAGCGATAAACGATAAACCAATTATGTCGATCCTTTGAATCTTCTTCCCCCTTAATCTTGAACAAGATCAAGGTTATCCAAGAACTTCACTTTGATTCCCTTCTGCAGTGTCTTGATTCCTTGAACTCCCCGTTCCTCAATCGTTACACTCAGCCGAATCCTCAATGAACGTCTCTTGATAAAAACCCCCAAGAACCACCCGTCGTGGAGGACAAAACCCGCAGATTTTATTCACCAACAAACCCCACAAACCTTCACCCACTAGGAATCTTCAATTCCGTTCCATGGACGTTATCGAACTCATCACTAACCCGCAACGCAAGAATGATTATGTGTAATTGTGTTGGAGATGATGAAGAACGAAGATGAGAAGCGTTTGTGTATCTTTCAGTCGTTGGTGTTCCATTGAATAATGAACCTTTGATAATATATAAGATAACTTAGCAGTTGGAGATGAGAGAAACAGAATTTTTGGCATTCTTGATCAGTTAGGTCGACCTCTTGTAGAGCTTAGGTCGACCTAGCAGTGCTTGCAGAATTTTGCTCCCAGTTAGGTCGACCTGTTTAAGTAGTAGGTCGACCAGAATCCTCTTCAAATGCATTCTGGGGACATTTTCTCAGATTAGGTCGACCTAGTTGTTGTGTAGGTCGACCTAGCAGACTGGTATGTAAATTTCATCAATTTAGGTCGACCTAGATGATGTGTGAGTCGACCTAGCAGAGGTATATGGATTTTTCTCCATTTTAGGTCGACCTAGGTTGACAGTAGGTCGACCTAACTGCTGCTTTTCTGCATTCTTCTTGTTTTGCTTGTGTTGAGTCAACCTATAAGCATAATAGGTCGACCTGTTCTGACATGAGTGATCAATGCTTGCTTTTCTTTGAGTTTTCTGCTTTCACCTTGTTGCTTGTGTGCTTATTGAGTTTGCCATTAATCAAAAACATCTTTGTGATTGTAATCTTGTATTCACATACTCCCCCTTTTTGATGATGGCAAACCAGTAGTCGAGGCTTTGGTAGTAAGAGATAAAGACTCAACAATGCTCCCCCGTACATTCAGCATCTATTTCTCGACAAGGCAATCTCTCAACAAAGCTCCCCCGTACACTCAGCATCCATCTCCCCCTTTGTCAACATCAAAAAGAGATACAACGAAAAGAGAAAAGTAACGAGAGAAACATAGATAAAATGCTAGCATTCATAAAAAAGTAGCCAGTTATAGCATGAGAGTCAAATGAGCAAGAGCGATATATGTATGAAGTCACTATAAGCATGTTAATTGATAGCATATTATAGTATCAATAATATTTTTGGAAGTGAACAACAATAACGTTACCGCTTTCTCAACTTTAATGGCAGCCTTTAATCAATGTGGAATGACGCTTGGCTAGATGATGAACTACCTTTACGCTAAGAAAGAATGTTAGCAAAAGAAAACATATATATATATATATATATATAAAGTAAAGGAATAATATTAAGAGAGAACAAACGTAATTAGCCCAAATTAGAGATATCGAGTATCCCTAATTCCCTACGAATGTTGAAGTATTGCTCCGTTGCTAGAGGTTTGGTGAAGATGTCAGCTAGTTGCTTCTTGCTTTCCACATGTTCAAATGTAACGTCTCCTTTTTCTACATGATCTCGTAGAAAGTGATGTCTTATTTCAATATGCTTGGTACGTGAATGTAAGACAGGATTTTTACTCAAGTTAATGGCACTTGTGTTATTGCACATGATAGGTATGCGATCAAGCTTAATACCAAAGTCAAGAAGTTGTTGCTTGAGCCATAATATTTGTGCACAGCAGCTTCCAGCAGCTACATATTCTGCCTCAGCAGTAGATAATGCAATCGATACTTGTTTCTTGCTATGCCAACTTATTAATGAATTTGAGAATAGATGACACGTTCCACTGGTGCTTTTTCTATCGGATTTGCAGCCAGCAAAATCTGAATCAGAGAATCCTACCAAATGACACTCATTTCCCTTTGGATACCATAGGCCATATGTAGTAGTTCCACGTAAGTATCGCAGAATTCTTTTGACAGCTTTCAAGTGAGATTCTTTTGGACAGGATTGATATCTTGCGCACATACACACACTAAACATGATGTCTGGTCTTGAGGCAGTAAGATACAATAGTGAACCTATCATACCTCGGTATAATTTCACGTCAACCTCTTTACCTTTTTCATCTTTGTCTAGATTAGTATTTGTTGCCATAGGTGTGTCAATTTCTTTTGCTTCACTCATTCCAAATCTTTTGAGCAGCTCCGTACAGTATTTAGTTTGATTCACAAATGTTCCATGACTGAGTTGCTTGATTTGTAGGCCAAGGAAGAGATTTAGCTCACCCATGAGACTCATCTCAAATTCACTCTGCATAAGCTTAGAAAAATCTTTGACAAGTTTTGTATTAGTTGACCCAAATATAATGTCATCTACATAAATTTGGACTAAGAGAATATCTTTATCTTTTCTTTTAATAAAGAGAGTAGTGTCAACTTTACCCCTAGAGTACCCTTGACTAAGGAGAAATTTGCTCAAACGTTCGTACCAAGCCCGAGGGGCTTGTTTAAGACCGTATAGAGCACGTTTCAGCTTATAGACATGAGTTGGATACATGTAATTCTCAAAGCCGGGAGGCTGAGCAACATAGACTTCTTCAATTATATAGCCGTTTAGAAAGGCACTTTTAACATCCATTTGGAATAGTTTGAAGTCTTTAGAACAAGCATAAGCAAGTAAGAGACGAATAGCTTCGAGACGTGCTACAGGAGCGTATGTCTCTTCATAATCAATACCTTCCTCTTGATTATAACCTTGGGCAACTAATCTAGCTTTGTTTCTAGTAATAACACCGTTTTCATCAAGTTTGTTACGAAAAACCCATCTAGTGCCTATTACTTGATGATCTCCCGGATGAGGGACTAAGTCCCAAACATCATTCCGTTTAAATTGGTTTAATTCTTCTTGCATGGCCATTAGCCAATGCTCATCAAGTAATGCATCCTTAGCGTTTTTCGGCTCAACTTGTGAAACAAAAGCAAAATGATGACAGAAGTTACTTATCTTTGAGCGTGTTGTAACGCCCCTTGAGATGTCTCCTATTATATTGTCAATTGGATGGTCTTTCACATTTGTCCAGGCCTTGGGAAGTTCTTCATTGTTTGAGATGCTATCTTTTTCATTTTCATTGTGAGACTCATCTTTCTCTCTCTCAGCATCTTTCTTTACAATACTTTCATTCTCGTCTTCCTTATCCTTGACAATGTCTTCAGTGGACGGACCTGCACCATTAAATGAAAGACCTTTCTCGACATATTTTGCATAAGATTCATCAAAAGACACGTGTACTGACTCTTCTACTATAAGTAATCTCTTATTATATATCCGATATGCTTTGCTAGACTGTGAGTAACCAAGGAATATGCCCTCATCAGCTTTAGCATGTAGATGTTGTTTACTCTTAAGCCCTTAAACATAATGTCTCTTTTCTTAGTATGTTCTATTGTGCAGCCAGAGTTTGTAAACATTACTTTAAAATCTTTGTCACACAATTGACTTATACTTAAAAGATTATGTTTAAGACCTTTTACTAGCAGCACATCAGTTATAGTAGTGGTAGAAGGGTTACCTACACTTCCTTTACCAAGTATGGCTCCCCGATTGTTATCTCCATAGGTGACATACCCCTTTTTCTTTGCTTGAAACTCAACGAAAAGAGATAGATCTCCAGTCATGTGTCTTGAACATCCGCTATCAAGGAACCACAACCTTTCGGCAGTGTCAAGACACTTTTCCTGCAAGAATAATTTAAAGATGGAGGTCCCCAATTTTCATTGGGTCCTTGGTAGTGAGTACACAATTTGTTGCACTTAGGCAACCATTGAAATACTCCTTTAGGAACTAAAATTCTCCTAAATTTGCATTTTTCAATGGTATGTCCCTTTTTGCAACAATAATGACAGGTAATATGATGAGAATATGGAGTTTTGCTAGTTGATACTTTTGGTACAAAAGTGTATTTACTATATAAAGGAGTATACGATCTTTTGCCTTTGTCGGAATGTTTTGCTCCATTTTTCTTTAGATATTTGTTGTATCTTCGCACAAACAGTCCCATTTCCTCATCATCGGAGTCTTCGTCATCACTTGTGTCACTATCCTTTGGCTCTCGTTTTGAGGTCTTGGAGCTCGAAGCTTTTAGAGCTATTGACTTCTTCTCTACCTCTTTCTCCATGTTCTTTTCTTTCTTTGTCCTTTTCTCATGCATGTCAAGGCATTTAAGGTGTTGTTCATGTTCCTCTAGTTTACCAAATAGAGTTGTGATGTCTAAAGTGTTTAGATCATTTGCTTCCTTTATTGCTGTAACTTTGGGTTGCCATTCCCTGTTCAAACATCTTAAGATTTTTTTAGTAGCAACTGCATTGGAAACAGGTCTATCAAGAGAATTTAACCGATTTTTCAGATGAACGAATCTCTTCTGCATGTTTTCGATGGATTCACCATCTTCCATGTGGAAGAGTTCGAACTCTTGAGTTAACGTATTGATCCTAGCTAGTTTGACATCATCCGTTCCCTCGTGGGCAACTTGCAATGTGTCCCACATAGCTTTAGCTGATCTACAATGGGAAACACGATAGTATTCATCAACTCCTAGAGCTGAGATTAGAATGTTTCTCGCTTTCCAATCGTATGCATATCTCTTTTCATCTTCAACATCCCAAGTATTTTCTGGTTTTGGAACAACTGCACCAGCTGCATTTGTCATGGTGATCTGAAAGGGACCATTGACAATAGCTGTCCAGATGTTCCTATCAATTGCATTGATGTGGACACACATACAATCCTTCCAATAGCCATAGTTTTCACCGTTGAAAACTGGAGCTCTATTATGAGCCCCTTTAGGTCCGGAAGCCATCTTTCCAATAAGTGTTTCACGTAGCACGGAATAAACCAGAGCTCTTGATGCCACTTGTTAGACGCTGGCCTTAGGATCTAGAGGGGGGGTGAATAGATCGTTCACAGTTTTACGGAGTTAAACGACTTTTCAGCGGAAGTGATTCTGAATCGACTCGCGTCTATTCCGAACCACTATCGAAACGATTATATATGTGTTTAAAAACCAGTCAAAGACTTGAGGTAAATGATAAGAGTATATGTTGCAGAATCAAAGCGTTTCTCTTAATGAAAATCAGATTAACTTTTTGTATGATGGACAATGTTTGCAATGCAGTAAGAGTGATAGAAACAAATATACAAACACTTGGTGATAATGATCAAATTGAAGGTAATTCAATGTGTGGTGGATTGTGATGTTTATGTAAGTTCTTAATTCACAATCTTAACACTCGAATCGTTGATCAATTTGCTATTATAACCAAATATGAACAGAATGTAAATGAAAAAGTAAAAGCGACAAGAACACGATATTTGTTTAGGCAGTTCGTCGATCGTCCTCGCTACGACTACGTCTGCCCCCAATTCCAAATTGAAATTGGGTAATCTTTCATTAATGTTGAAAGTAGTATATACAAAGAAGATAACAAAGCGATAAACGATAAACCAATTATGTCGATCCTTTGAATCTTCTTCCCCCTTAATCTTGAACAAGATCAAGGTTATCCAAGAACTTCACTTTGATTCCCTTCTGCAGTGTCTTGATTCCTTGAACTCCCCGTTCCTCAATCGTTACACTCAGCCGAATCCTCAATGAACGTCTCTTGATAAAAACCCCCAAGAACCACCCGTCGTGGAGGACAAAACCCGCAGATTTTATTCACCAACAAACCCCACAAACCTTCACCCACTAGGAATCTTCAATTCCGTTCCATGGACGTTATCGAACTCATCACTAACCCGCAACGCAAGAATGATTATGTGTAATTGTGTTGGAGATGATGAAGAACGAAGATGAGAAGCGTTTGTGTATCTTTCAGTCGTTGGTGTTCCATTGAATAATGAACCTTTGATAATATATAAGATAACTTAGCAGTTGGAGATGAGAGAAACAGAATTTTTGGCATTCTTGATCAGTTAGGTCGACCTTTTGTAGAGCTTAGGTCGACCTAGCAGTGCTTGCAGAATTTTGCTCCCAGTTAGGTCGACCTGTTTAAGTAGTAGGTCGACCAGAATCCTCTTCAAATGCATTCTGGGGACATTTTCTCAGATTAGGTCGACCTAGTTGTTGTGTAGGTCGACCTAGCAGACTGGTATGTAAATTTCATCAATTTAGGTCGACCTAGATGATGTGTGAGTCGACCTAGCAGAGGTATATGGATTTTTCTCCATTTTAGGTCGACCTAGGTTGACAGTAGGTCGACCTAACTGCTGCTTTTCTGCATTCTTCTTGTTTTGCTTGTGTTGAGTCAACCTATAAGCATAATAGGTCGACCTGTTATGACATGAGTGATCAATGCTTGCTTTTCTTTGAGTTTTCTGCTTTCACCTTGTTGCTTGTGTGCTTATTGAGTTTGCCATTAATCAAAAACATCTTTGTGATTGTAATCTTGTATTCACACATAATATGGGAAATGTAAAACACAACAAGAATACATTTCAAGAGTTCATCACTCTTCACATAAACATGCATCATATGCCATTAATCAAGATTCACATGTTCATGCCATACAACCTAGTCATTCAATTCCACATAATCATACATGATTGCTAAACAATGTACATAATCATATTTCACCAACATCTAGATTCCAAGGACATATAATTTCACATCTACATCACATATGTTCCAATCACATATATCACAATTATAACACAACAATCTTTCATATCAAATGAATCACCAAATTCACTTATCACATCTCATACACACATAACAATCACACAATTGCATACGTTCAAACATCACATAACACCAATGTGACTCAATGCAAGACATGTGACTCTATGCATGTGGTACCCAATGTGAACCCAACGTTTCACCGCTTCCGATTCAATATCTAGAATCCAAGCCACGCTCCCGTTCCGGACAAGATCAAAGCCAACACGCCTATTTCCAATTAAGGATCACGTCTGCTACGCCTGTTTCCATTCAAGGATCAACGTCTCTTACCATGTGAACCCAAGTTTCACCGCTTCCACCATAAAGCCGACCATGCTATGAATTTATGTACAATTACCAACAATTTATGCAATTAAGATTATCTCATCAATCTTAACTTACCGCATACCACAATAATCCAACTCCATGAATTATCCGCCAATTGTACACAACATTCACAACACAATTAACAATTACAACAAGGCATAACAAACATCATATATCCAGTTACAATCATCATGAATATATTACCACACATCTTACCAATAGTTGTTATTTATCACATACCAAAACGTAACGCACATAAAAGCATTTACATGTATTCAATCCACATCTCAATACATACACCTTTAAATGATCATTATATACAAGGAACATTCAAATAGTATATATATTCATCCTAACATATCATGGATATCACATCACTTAACACATCTATGAATATTAGTCACAAGTCATTAATTCATCATGTACACATAAGTAAGTCACATGTTATCCATATATTAACATCAAAATTAAACCATTCAACATCAACCAAACCTACCCTATCACATAGATAATCTCATTAGCTTCCTAGCGCTTCGAACGGCGCATAAAACAGAGCTACGGATCAAAAGTTATGGCCTTTACAAAAATCTGCCAAAAATAGAATCTGCAGGTCGACGCAAAGAAAGCATAGGTCGACGCATTGAACTCCTGCCACCCTCGGGTATGCGCACGCTGACCCAATAGGTCGACGCATTCATCAGAAAACCCAGATTTTTTGCGTTTTAGGCTGCACAGGTCGACGCAAACCTCTGTGTAGGTCGACCTATGCTGCGTAAAACTCAGAAAATCACCATTTTCTTCCCCATTCCCCTCATACAACACCCATTAACCCAAACACAATCCATACATAAATTAAAAGCAAAATTGGCACACATATGATGTTCCTAATCATGTTTCTAACCATGGGTCATTCATACAACACTCTAAACATGAACAAATCATAAAATCTCATTGTTTTATCATAAACCCTAACATTTTCCAAAACTATGAGATGAAGAGATGAAAGATTACACAAACACACATTACCCAATCATATAGTCTGTAAGAACTTGGATTCAAACCCTTACCTCTTGAATTTCTCCTTCTAACTTCAAGAAATCTACAATCCTCTTCTCTTCTCTCTTCTATTCTTTCTAGCCTCTTTCTCCAAAATGAATTTTTATGAGAAGTAACCTAATTTCTCTCTTACTATCTTTCTCACATAAATGGGCTTAACCCACAATCTATTCTTTCTAACTAAATTAGGCCCATTAACTAATATCTCATAATATCACTAATAATTCAATTAATCCAATTAGCATAAATCTCAAATTAAATAATATCATACTAAATAATTGAATAACATGAATAATTAGTAAAACACCAAATAAAACTAATTAAATAAATAGCTAATAAAATCGGGATGTTACAACTCTCCCCCACTTAAAAGATTTTCGTCCTCGAAAATTCTCTTCAAGCAACTAACCCCAAGTACAAATCCCTCATTCAACCTTCAAGTAATTTCTCTTCTAATCTCAAATCACTCCGCAAACTTCTTCAAAATCCAAAAGAAAACTTCGGAGTTTTATCCAAAACAATACTTGACGAAATACCATGCAAACACACAATCCTCTCGGTGTACAACTTAGCAAGTCTTTCAATCAAATAATCCATCCTTATCGGAATAAAATGAACACATTTGTCCGTCTATCCATAATAATCCAAATCGATTCACAATTACTCGGCATTTTCAACAAACCCGAAACAAAATCCATAGAAATATGATCCCACTTCCACTCAGGAATAGATAACTGTTGTACCAACTAAACGGTTTCTGACAAGTCTAACTCAAATACACAATTCCGGCATATCCCTCTTCATACTTTACCACTAAACATTTTCCTCAAATCTTGTTACATTTTAGTAGCGTTATAATGTATACTCAAACCATTACGATGTCCTTCATTCAAAATTCTCTTTTCCAACTTCGAAGTATCAGAAATGCAAACTCGATCACGACCTTTCATGACTCTAATCTCGTCAATCCGAAAGTGATTACCTTTACCTTGATTACTCAATGTCATAATGTCAACCAATTTTAAATCCGATTTTTGACCTTCTCTAATCTCATCCAAAATACCACTAGTAAGCTTCAACATACCAAGCTTAACACACGTAGTCGTCGCTTCACAAACCAAACTCAAATCTCTAAATTGTTCCAACAATTCCAATTCTCGAACCATCAACATAGACATATGCAATGATTTCCTACTCAATGCATCGACTACAACATTCACTTTTCCAGGATGGTAGTTCAAACTAAAATCATAATCTTTCAAGAATTCCAACCATCTTCGTTGCCTCATATTCAACTCTTTCTGATCAAACAAATACTTTAAACTCTTGTGATCACTGAAAACGTCAAATCTTGATCCAAACAAGTAATGCCTCCAAAGTTTCAACACAAACACAACGGCGGCCAACTCTAAATCATGTGTCAGATAATTCCTCTCATGAACTTTAAGTTGCCTTGAAGCATAAGCTACTACTTGCCCTTTTGGCATCAAAACACCTCCCAAACCCAATAATGAAGCATCACAATACACCACAAACGGTTCAAACGGATCTGGCAAAATCAAAATAGGAGCAGAAGTCAATCTTCTCTTAAGCTCTTGAAAATTCGATTCACATTGCAAAGTCCAAATGAAAGCTTGACCTTTCCTAGTCAACAACGTTAACGGCAAAGATAACTCAGAAAATCCCTCAATGAACTTCCTATAATAACCAGCCAAACCAATAAAACTTCTAATCTTAGAAACAGACTTAGGAGCTTCCCATTGAGATATAGCTTCAATCTTTGACGGATCAACAGAAATACCTCCACTAGAGATCACATGGCCAAGAAAACTCACTTCCTTTTACCAAAATTCGCACTTAGAAAGCTTAGCAAACAACTTCGTCTCTTTCAACATCCATTACACAATCCTTAACGTTCAGTATGTTCGTCGTCACTCTTAGAATCAAAACATCTTCAAAACATTACCTCATTAGAACATTCCTCCTTCTTACTCGATAAAACAAGTGCAACTCTATGACCATACACTTAGACAGACGAACCTCTTCTCAACAACTCCTCAATTCGACTCTTCAACTTCTCCTTAGTCGCTTTACACAATACCAAGTTAGTAAGAGAAGTTTATCTCGTCCAATATGATCTCGTCTTCTATCAACAATAGATTAAGGGTGATCAAGTCCTCAATTTGTCAATAGATAGTCGACAATCATAATGAAACATAAACCGTCGTTACTAAAATACTTAAAACACCAAGATCCAAAATTCCTCTTAAGATTACAATTACTTGCTTCAACTCCAAACAGTTCATACCAAAATTCTCATCAACTTGCTCTAACAAAATAAACTAAATCAATTCTCAAAATCTCTACCAAAGATACTCGACAGACAATCAAACACACATAAGAAGTAGAAACAAAACTCATAGCAGGTGTATCAATAACCATACTTCCACACATATCAGATAACACAAGATTCAACCTCTTAGCACAATCCAAAGAAATAAATGAATACGTTGCACCACTATCAATAATAAAGCATGTACCTCAGATTAGCTTATCCTTAGTAGTGGTCATAGCACCAGACAATGTAAGTACTTTTCCCTTCGCTTGTTCCTTCTTCGGTTTGTCACACTTGGTACTAATGTGACCTTGCTCCCCACAGTTGTAGCAAGCCACCTTTGAACCCGCTCTACAATTAGAAGTTATGTGGCCTAGCCTGCCACACTTGAAACAAGTAGCAACCTCTTTCTTACACTCGGAAACACGATGACCTTCAACACCACATTTGAAACACTTAAGTGGAGTAGGAGTCCCTCCCCCACTTAGCTTCTTGCCAAAACCAGATTGTTTCCTCTTGATATCATACGGTCTCTCACTGGACTGTCCTCCTCCTCGTTTCAACTTTAGAAACTCCACTTCTTTCTTCCCACGCACATCTTCTGGAAAATAGTTTTCCAAAAATGTATCACGAAAAAGAGTCCAAGTGACTTCAATACCGTCTCTTTCAAATCTTGGCACAGTATTACTCCACCAATCATCAGCTCCTTTCGTCAGCATATGAGTACTCAACTGCACCTTCTGTACATCCGTACAATTCATGATTTGAAAAATATTTTCCATTTCTCTCATCCATGCTTATGCTTTGTCCGGTCCATACTTTCCTTCAAAATTCAGTGGATTGCACCTTAGGAAATCTCCAAAAGCATAAAACTCATCCTTTCGTCCATAACCGGCATTCTCTTGCGGCACTTGTCCAATCGCACCAGTCCACCTCATCACCTCCTCAACATTAATGTTAACATTTCTTCCTGCAGCCATTGTCCTAAGACATCCAACGACCGATAACCAAACAGTATCGATCATGTCAGACACACAAATCCAATACAAAAGGATAGGAAAACATAAATGACCTGGCCAACTGACCGACCGTGCTCTGATACCACTATGTAACACCCCCAATTCTATACTAAACAAATAAGGCATATATTTGCGTAAATCAGAGTAAAGAAAGCATGCATCTCACGAGGGCGTTACACACATTTCAAAATAGAACAAACATTTTATCTTTAAACATGCAATGGTCATTTCCAAATAACACGAGAATTTAAAACAACATGCAAACCACAGCGGAATAATCATATCATTAAATAAATGGTAAAATAGGATGATTCCCATACATCATCCACCATGTTTCAACATCTTGGCTCAAGGCCACACATTAACCAAAATAACATATTCAAATACGAATACAATATGAGTAAACAAATATCTCATAACATCGAGTCATAAAAACATAAAACCCAACTCCCATGTGTTACATATGACCAGAGCACAAGTGACTACTTAGTCACGACACCCTACTAGAGATCTAAATCTCGACGCTAATCCTCCTTCGAAGCGTTACTATCCATGAAACCTGCACGTTACCAACAAAGGATAACATTCAAACAGAAGCGTCACTATGCATGTTCCAGGAACTTACGGATCGAAACGACATCACCAATGAATTCACAGCATCCTATTTGGTGGATCTGGACGCTCTTGTTCCTTCATTATCACGTTTTATGAGCTTTAATTTATTTTCCAAAAATTGCAGGAAAGATCTGCAAGAAAAGTGGCAGCAGAATTCATAGGAAATTCCGCAGGTACAAAGGAGGAAGAAGATGAATAGTATGGTGGAAGCATTGACTACACGCGTGGACGGTTGGCTCTATGCCATTGGCTGGTCAACATCGTCGTTTTCTCCCTCCATCTCTCATTCGTCAGTCAACCATTAAGCAAAGTCTCTCTCCTCTTCCATTGGTGGCGCCAGCGATAGTGGGGTCCACGTTGACCCCCCATTGAATTTATGTTTTTTATATTTGTTATTTGTTTGATATTTTATTTGCAGCGAGTTAAAATAGCACAATTGGTAAATGGCTTTGGCTGGGGAGTGGAAGTACCTGGGTTCAAGTCCTAGTATTGTAATATTTTTTTTTAAAATCAATTAAACATAGATCCAACGTATGCAGCTACGCAGGAGTATGGTGTACCATCATGCCTCAGCCGTTGATTCATCCCGAAGCCATATCTGAAGGCCCAGAACACGCTAGCCTACCATGCACCAACAGGACGCTGGTGCAATGGATCATTCGCCCCTTTCCACTCTTCTCCCAGGTTTTGTCTTTATCCTATTATTTTTTATTTGTTCTTTTTTTTTTCTTTCTTCTTTAATTATCCTTTTGTTTTGGTTAAATAATAACTTTAGGTTTTAACAAATTAAGCTAATTAGAATTAACTTGATTTAATTAGGATTAACCTGATTTAATTAGGTTAGATAACTAATTTTAGGATTAGATTAATTGTAGGTTATCTTAAAAATTAATTATAAGTTAGTAATTCAATTAATTTTTTTTGTTTGTTTTAGGTTAATTAAATAATTTTAGGCTAATTAATTTCAGAGTAATTTTAGTTAAACAACTTAGGATTAATTTTAGGTTTCAGTTTAGCCTTTAATCAAAACCATGTGACTATCAGTAATGTAAGGGTTGTCCATCTAACTGTAAGTTTAGGTTTTACCCTCTTTTTTAGCCATAAGGCTTTAACCATGTTTTTCTAAACTTATCCTTTTATTGGCGAATTCTCTTCTCATCTTCCACTCCCTTGATTGTCGCATGCCTTTAATTTTAATTATATATTTTATTTAAATTTCATCTTTTTATTTTATTTGTATTTATTTATTTAAATTATCTGCCTTTATTTAATTTTTGTTTTTATTTCACTTCTGCTTTAATTTTTGCCTTTATTTTTGCCTTTTTATTTTCGCGCTCCTTTCTTCCTCTATTATGTAACTGCCCCAAAGCCTTGTAATAGCTGTAGGTTTATTTTCTGCCTTTTAAATTCTGCCTTTGTTTTTCTACATTAACAGGTGTTTATTGTAATAGCGTAGGACCATTAAAACGGTGTTTATTTTTTGCCATGGTTAGTAATTTAGAGAGTGCAAGACTATTAACTGAATATAGATCACCTAATGTACAAGATAAACGTCATCAAAGTTAACCATGTGATTGTGCACTCACACACCTTTAGGGTAATCCCTCTGGTTGCCTTGTTGCCTTATACTGTTGCCTTATTGTTGCCTGTTGCCTCTAATTGGACTAAATAGTCAAATTCCCTCGATTCCGAGGATACCTTAGCAAATGCTGCCTTCGATTCTAAATCATCATAGTCCCTCCGATTTAAAGATCATGGTCCCTTAGATGTTGCCTACGATAAAATGATCTTGTCCCTCGATGTTGCCTCGATCAATGATGATAGTCCCTTCGAATGCTAAGGTATCTTTACATGTTGCCTAAATGACTATTATATCCTTCCCTTAGACTACCTGCCCTCTTTATGGTAGGGGCAGTCTTGTGGCGAACGATTATTCTCGATGACCCGCACATCCAATTGAAAGACTTCCTGCCCTCTCATGGTATGGATAGACCCTTTCGCCCGAAAGACTTAAAGAACAAGACAGACAAACTTATGGTAGGTAGTTCTCAATTGCTTGCTCAAATTCAAATCAAACTTTCAATTTCTTTTCACACCCCTTTTCAAACAAATTCAAAAAGACTACGCTTATTTACAAGCTAAAGTTCTTATTCAAATTTCTATTGACACACTACTTTCAAACAATTCAAACATTCAAAAGTGAGCTACGCAATTAAGAGCCCATGGAAAACCATGGATGCAAAGGGTGCCTTACACCTTCCCTTTGTATAACTTACCCCCCGAACTCAAAATCTTTTAAAAAAAAGGTCTTTTCCTGTTCTTTTAGCCTTTCTGATGTTTGGATAAAATAAAAGTCGGTGGCGACTCATGCTTAACCGCGACATTTCGATAAAGTCAGTTCACCGTATTACACTATGACTTCAGCCTTACTGGCTGATGATCCACTCTTGGATGTCTCACCCGATGTCATGACAATGTCTGGGACATGCGTTCCCTGAAACAATTTATAATGGAGAGACAGAGCACTTTCCCTTTTGCAAATTGAATCAGTTTCAACCAAGATGCCAGGATGCTGGTTTAAGATGATATCACATATGAGAGAAGGAAATGCTATAGGGCCTTTTACACTATAGCTACCAGCATGCTTCATGGTATGCTCAAAAATGTAGGTATCGTAGTCAAACTTTGCTTTTGTACCAACAACATAGATAAATCTTCCAAGAACAGTTGAGACAGTAGACTTGTGATTTGTTGGCACCCAATTAGCAGCCCCAATCTTGTGCAGTATTGCATATTTCATGCTTAGTTTACTAGCAGATAATTTTCCTTTCAATGGCCAGCTCCTGACTTGGTTTGTAGTGATAACTTGGAATACCTTGTTATCAAAGACTTTAAGCTCAGGTTGACCTTCATCAGACCTTCCCAATATGTTGTTGATCATAGTGGACGAGAAGTTAACACATTTTCCTCTTACAAACACTTTTCTAAATTCCTTGGATCTTTTGTTAGCACACTCTTCAAAGAGGTTTACTATGAACTCTTTGACCAGCATTTCATAGCATTTACTCAGATGGACAACAATTTTGATTAGGCCAACAGCCTCAATCAATTCCATTATGTCCTTACAGTGACGCACATTTAGAGCCAATTCCCTCTCAAGGGCCAGTCTCTTTTGATACACAAAGTGGGAGGATACATTGTCAATGGGAACTTTAGGAACACTCGCAGCAAGCTTGCTAGTTGTGGATTTCTTCTTTAATGGAATGTCATGGACATTCACTTCAACATCAGACTCATATTCTTCAACAGCTCTTGCCTTCCTTTTATTTGGAACAACCTTGCTCCAAGATTTTGAGGGACCAACTCCAATACTTTTAGTTCTGCTTTTTACAGGTCCTGCAGAGGTACTCTTCTTCTTGACAGAATCTTTGGAAGGGCTTTTAACCGCAGCTTTCTTCACAGGAGAATTCTGAATCACAACTTTATCTTTTCTCCTAGTCATGAGTATTTCGGATACACTAGGGTTTACAGTAGCAAGCAAATCATTGTCAGAGTACTCATCTAAATCCACAACATTTTCACCTGTTCTAGCCTTTGCCCTTGGACTATCATCAGCCTCAGAGTTTCCGATGTCATCGACATCCTCCGTGACATTGATGTTATAAGCCTCTTCTTGAACCTCTTCATTATCCTTCTTGTCATACCCCAAAATTTTCCCGTCTCATTTCCACTTTCAAACTCAAGCCAAGGTTCAAGACTCAAAGGTCTGACCTAAGGCACACTCTCCTAAGCAAAGATCTCCTGTATTAGGGTTTTGCATTCTTTGAAGGAAATTGACGAAGAAAGGCCTACAAAGGGTTTCATATGACTCATGATGTTTCAAAATATCCCCATGACAAATTTCAAGCTTGAATTCCAAAGATTACTCAGGCAATTGCTCAGATAGTCAACAATCGACTAGTTTGACCTAAAAGTCAACTGGGGTCAAAGTACAATCAAAATTCCTAATTTTTGGTCAACATCCTCATTTTGAAGTATCATTCATCATTTTATCAAGGATTGATCATGATTCATCAAGGAAAGTTCAGAAATCAACAAAACTCAAAGTTTCTAAATTAGGGTTTTTTGACCTAAAAGTCAACTGAACTTTGACCAACCATAACTTTCACATGGAACATCAAAAATTTTCCATCCAAAGCTCATTTTGAAGGAAATTGAATTCTCTACAACTTTGTGTCTCACATGCCAAGGCTAAAAATTCTTCATTTGAGAGATATGGATCAAAAGATTATAGGTCATTTTTGAAAGTCAACCAAAAGTAGTTTTTTGTCAAAGCCCATATCATCAAGATAAAATCTTCAAATGGAAAAAAGTTTCCCAAGTGGCTTGTAGAGGACATCTTGAGGTTTTCAAAATGTCCTATAACTCCTCCATACCTTAGAAATTGAGGGAGATATGCCTTGTCAAATATGGACAATTTTGAGAGAAAAATGTGAAACAAAAAGGCTTCAAATTGGATTTTCTTGCAAATGGACTCAATCTTTTTTGATTAAATCTTGATCCTGAAGTTACCCAAAGTACCTAATCTAGTTTCCACGAATTATTGAATTTTATATAATATTTATATGGATTTTTATTCATTTAAAATGTAATATAATTCATATAAATCAAATAAAAATCAAATATTTTGATTAGGATATATTTTCAATCAAATTCAATCATCAATTAAACAAAATATTTGATTTAAATTCATGGAAATTGAGATTGGTACAAGAAAGAGCAAATTGGCTAGTTTTAGAAAGATTGAAAAAAAATCAAATTCCATCAATTTCCAATATCATGATTCAAAGAGATCGTGTACAAATTTGCTACCCTAATTCCATCTCCTATAAGTACATAACTTGCACAGATCACTAGGGTACGAAATTCTGCAGTCAAACATGACCTTCAAGCTTCAAAAAAATAAAGAAAAAATCCAATTAGGTTTCTTGCTTGCAGAAGGTTTCAAAGGGTTTTAAGGATTCAAATAGGTTCCTGAGGCTACTCTGAAGCTAACCAGATCATTGCACGACATCAACACCCCCAATTACCTCCATTGAGCCACGGTTTGTATGAATTTAATTTTTTTCGATTGCTTTGATTCATAATGCATAATCATGTTTTGAGTGCATAATTTTGTTTATTATGATGTGTGGAATGATTCCTGGTGATTAATTTGTTGAATGTGTGCATATACCGAGTTATGCCATTGTTAGAAACTAGGGTTTGGTTTTAGGGCTTTCTGCTACAGGTACTTTTAGGCCAAATTAAAGCCATAATTGAGTTCGTGAGGTCCAGACGAACTCAGTGGCAGCCTCGCGAAACATTTTTGTGGTGTTTGCATGCATTTGTAGAAGCAGGTTTTTAGCTATGGAAGGAACCGTCGCTATAGGTCGTTGCAGGACCTAAGACGAGGCCAGGGGTTGAAGATGAATAGGTGTCACTCTCATATAGGTTGGGCTGCGCGCGCGTTTTTTATTTGAATCAATGGATCCGGTGCTTTAAGACGTATGCCGGTTTGGTGATCCCTCAGCGTGTTAGCCTTTGGATGGATCTCCCCTCTGAGGAACCTCCAGCTCCTAAAGATCTCTTGCTGAAACAAAGAAGGTTGCTCGCAAAGTTCCGACAACGTCCTCTTATTGAACCAAAATGTGGTAATCTCTCAACCTTTAAACCTCCAAGTTTTCATTTTCTAGAACTTCTTCAATATCAGGGGCTTGCTGACCTTGTAGCTGATTCTGGTCCATTTTACCCGGACGCGGAAAAAGAATTTTATGCTCATTTTCATATTGAACCTGGTTGTATCCTAACATCTAAGGTTCATGACACTACACTTAGGCTGACACTAGAAGAATTAGGAACCATTCTAGATGTTCCTTCTGCTGGGGAAAGAATTTTACCGGGTTTCACTCCAGAGTCTCCGATTTTTGAAAATTATGCCAAAATGGATTATTTTTTCAGTATAGCTCGTATCTCCCAGGAAGAGTTGTAACGCCCGTAAATGTGTTTTTCTGTTTAGTTGTGATGTTTGTTGTATTTTCCTAAATTTTACCGTTTTTGAGTCGTGTCAGTCGGTAAATATTAATTATGTTAATATTTTACTTATTACTTTCCATGTGTGTAATTATTATGTTTTGGTGTTAATTGGTTAGAATTAATGTTTAGTAACATTTGGGCCAAAATTGGAATTTATGAGAGTTGAGTGGGTGAAAATGAGAAGTAGAGAAATAGAAAGAGTTATAGAGAGGTAAAATATATGATGTCTTAGAATAGAAGAGAAAAAGAGATATTTTAGAGAGAAAAGAGAGAAAACTTGTGAAGAGAAGAGAAAGAAGAGAAAAACAAAGAGAAGAAGAGAATTGTAGAAATCCAAACCAAGCTAGAATCAAGATTAACCAAGGTAAGGGGGTGAATCTAATTTATCTTGAATGTATGGTTCCTATAGTTTTGTTTTGTTTTTATTCTTGTTCATCCTATGCTTGACCAACAATGGTAGATTATGAGTTTTGTGAGCTTTGAAGTTATGAACATGATTTTGTGGTGTGTATGTGTAGTATGATGATAGATATCTTTATTGATCATGTTTCATGTTTTCTTGCATTAGAAGGAAAAACTAGGTTATGAGAAGTTTAATGATGTCAACCATGCAAAGTTGGTTGTTTATGTTGCATGATCACACTTTTATGTTGTGTTTGTGATTTGTGGATGTTTAGAATGATGTATATGTGTTAGAGTAAGGTTTATAAGAGTCTGGGTGTTGGAAATGGTGATTTTTAGGTTTCTACGAAGCTTAGGTCGACCTACACAGAGGTTTGCGTCGACCTGTGCAACCTAAAAGGCAAAAATCTGGGTTTTCTGATGAATGCGTCGACCTATTGGGTCAGCGTGCGCATACCGAGGGTGGCAGGAGTTCAATGCATCGACCTATGATTTCCATGCGTCGACCTACTGCTTTTTCCAATTTTTGACAGATTTTGTAACGGTCATAACTTTTGATCCGTAACTCCGTTGTTGACGCCGTTTGAAGAGTTATGAAGCTTATTGAGTATTCTTTATGATAAAGAGGAGTGTGTTGGTGGTTGAATGATTTTTCATAAATGTATTTTTGTGAAATGATATTTGATAATCAAGTATGTTCTGACGGTATATGTATGCTGTGTGAATTTGAACGCCTGAGTGGCAATTTTGGTGATGTATCCGTGTGGATTAATATGACCGGTGTGATGTGGATATGTGACCGAGTTATATTATTGTTGTTGTTGTTATGTAATCGAGTCGTTTGTGTGCACAGCATAACATTTCAATATGTTAATGGCGGAATGCTGTTAACAGATGGCCTGCGGGCATTGGTTACCAGTAGGAGCTTAATGCTCGGTAACGGTATATTAGCCTGAGTGGCAAGAGGTCATCAGTGGGAGCTACATGCTCGATGACAATAGCCTGCGGGCTTCCTGAGTGGAATAAAGTCCTAGCATAATGCTTGGCAAGGTGTATTTGTCATAATGACAAGGAGGAGTTTACTCCGGATTTGGTACCACATGCATATGCATAGTCGAGTCTCATTCATCATCGTTTGTCTTTATAATTTATGTTATCATTCATGTGTCGCATTACTTATATATTGATTGTGGTTGACTTAGTGGATTACTTTGTTGTATGATTCTTGATGATACTTGTTGACATTACTATATTTATCATGCTTTTTCATTATAAATTATATTCTCACCCTTCTTCTTTAATGTTACCTACTTGTGGGTAATATGCAGGTGATCCGCAAGTGTAGGTTCTCTTTTAGTAGTCGTCCGTTTTGGTGTCGTCCGCTCGTGATACGTAACACCTAGGGGGATCGAACACTTACTTTATAGATGATGTTTATAGGATCCTTTTGATGTATATTTGATCCTTTGGATGTATTCATATTATGTATTTTGGATACCTTATCATACGTTGTATTTTGGAGGAATGTTGTGGATATTCTGCTTACCGATGCATATATATAAGTATGAATACTATCAAGTGTTTATGAGAATCTTTCCTCTTTGATTATTTGTGTTACACATCTTTTGCGAGTATGCTATAGTTTTGTGATGTGGTTACTTAAGTGTAATGCCCTAATTGTTTATATGAATTTAATTTTTATACTCTGATATTTGTACCTAAATGCTTGGGTAGAATTGGGGTGTTACAAGATTTCTATGCTCGACGTGCTCAGTACGGTTCATCCCAAAGATTAATCCTACCAAGCAAACAACTTTCTGTCAGTGACCATATGCTTCACTATTTTCTTGCTTACATTCTTGTTCCAAAAAGTTCCAATCAATCTCAAATTGGTGACACTGAGATGCAACTGCTGTTCGCAATCAAAAACCGTATCAAGGTAAATTGGGCATATGTCTTTCTTTATCATATGGATTATCAAAGGAAACTCACATTTGGCCTTCCGTATGCTCGACTCATTTCAAGGATTTTGGAAACTTGCAACATGCGTATCGGGAGAGAACCGGTCAAACCTATGGGTAGGAAACATGTGATAACATCCAACATTTGTGACAAGAATATGGGAATCTTCTGAGATAGTGATGGCCTTTACAAACACCTTGATGAAGCCACACCTCCACCTACTAACCTAATTCCTTCTACAAACCCAACTCCACCTCCAACCGAAGGTTACACTAACGAGTTCCACTACAACCATATGGTGGCAATGGAAGCTCGCTATAACACACGCCTTGACAATCTTCGTGATGAATTTCTTGCCGCTTTCTCCAATGCCAACCATAATTAAGAGGAAGAAGGTGAAGACGAAGGAGATGAGGAGATGCTTGATGATGACCAAAATATTTGATCTATATTTTCTTTATCTATGCTATTTCTTAATTCTTAGTTTAAGTCTTTATCTTTCTATGCTTTTATGTTTAATGTTGTTTCTATGTTGGTTGTATTTTGCTTCTTTAACCAAAAATCGTTGGTTTACTTGTAATGTTTAAAAGTACCTATTGCTTCGTGGTTTCAATGGTAACCATCTATGTCTTGGTAATCCTTTATATGTGTATGATTTACTATTGGTATAAATTTCATTTCTCTTTTTCCCCCATCCTTTTTGATAATAACAAAGGGGGAGAAGAAACTTGTATGTTGTATGTTGTTTGCTCAAAATTTGCAGGCCTTTGTTAAATGACAAATGGACTCACTCCAAATTTTCAAGAGAATCATGGACTTAGGGGGAGTCATCAACATAGGGGGAGCCTTGCATATTACTTAAAGTTCAAACAAAAACAACATTCAAAGCTTGGTTGTCATCATCAAAAAGGGGGAGAATGTAAAAACAAGCTTTTCAATCAAATGGTTTTGATGAAGACAACATGGATATATAACTATCAAGAAAGAATGAGAAAAAGATTCAAAGAGCATTCAATCCAAGTCTCAATATAGCATCAAGTTTCTTAAAACAACTTTTGAAGACTTTTGGAGTTAAGGTATAAACATGTTATTATCTTGATAAAATAGTGCTCAAAATACATACATTATTGCATAAAGTCACTAATTCCTTTCTCTAAAAAATCTTGACATTTTAGAAGTCTTAAGAAACAAATTTTTGTGTCTTCCTTCAGTGTAACCGGTTACGGTTATAGGCGTAACTGGTTACGGTCACGCAGCCAGACTTCCTTTTGCTTCTGGAATTCTTTTTCTTTCCAGCGTAACCGGTTACGGTTCTTGGTGTAACCGGTTACGAAAACGCATTTTCAAAATTTCCTTTTATAACGGTACAACGTAACTGGTTACGGCCATTCTCGTAACCCGTTACGGCTGAAACAGTAGCATTTGTTCATTCATTTTCAGTGCATACGAGTCAGATTTTATTTCACTCAATCATTGCATATTTTCACTTAATATTACTCTTTCCTAGTTAAGACATTATATATACCCTCACTTTCAGATTACATACTCACCTCTTTCATTTTGCAATTATATACACTTAATCTCTCAAATTTCACACCAAGTGCTCTTTGATATTCAAACTTTCACATTGATATTTTTTCTGCATTAGTGTTCCATACATGTCCAGAAAAAATTCATATCATTGATCATAAAAATTGAGCACTATACTATCATTGATAATTGCTTGAAAGGGAATATCAATCCAAGATTGATATATTATTCATCTTCATAAACTCTTGTATCATTCAAAGATATTTTTCTTTTTCCTTACTATCCAGGATTGTTGGAAGTAAGTGTTGTGTTTTGAAGAGGATTGTTCTTCATTCACATTAGTGTTGTTTTGATCTTAAAGGTGTTAAGAACCTTTGATCACCCTATAGGTTAGATAGTAAGCATATGCTTGTACAATAGTTCTAACTATAGTGAAATCTCTTTCGTGTTTGAAAGGGGACTAGAGTACTCTCGGATTGTGAGGGGAACCAGTATATATCCTTGCGTTCTTTACCTTTCCGCATTTTATCGCTTTCATCACTATCACCAAGAAAAGAAAAGAACCATTCAAAAACCTTCAAACACTTAACCAAAAATTAGTAGAATTATTCTCATAAAACCGATTAATTTTTGAAAACCTAATTCAACCCCCCTCCCTCTTAGGCATATCTGATACTTACATTTTCTGCATCAACGGGTTTTGGCCATGTAATCCCCCACCCGAGGCCTTGTAATAGTTAGGTTTTGTATTATTTGTTTATAACTGTGTGGTTAGTAACCTTAGGGAGTGCAAGCCTGTTAATTGAATTAGAATAACTAATTACTAGATAAAATATTTGAATTTAACCACGTGATTGTGCCATACACACACCTTTAGGGTAACCCTTCTTGTTGCCTTGTTGCCTTTATTTGCGAAAAATAGTCAAGTCCCTCTAATACGAGGATACCTAAGCAAAACAAATGTTACTCTCAGTTCATCGTCATAAGATCATAGTTCCCTCGATGTTGCCTCGGTAATGATGATTGTCCCAATTGCTAAGGTATCCTCGCCAGTTGCCTAAAGATTAAATGACTATTCTATCCTTCCCTGAGACTACCTACCATCTATATGGTAGGGACAGTTTTATGGCGAACAACAATCTGCGATCACCCTTCAAAATCCAATGAAAGGACTACCTGCCCTCTTTATGGTATGGATAGCGCTTTCCCATTAAAGTCTAAAAGAACAAAATCTTAACTTAAGGGTAATTGTTTTTAATTGCTTGCTCTATTCAAATTCAAATTTCAAATGCTTTTCCCACTCCTTTTCAAAAAAATCAAATTCAAAAAGACTACGCTTACTTACAAGCTAAAGTTCTTATTCAAACATTTTGAAAACAAAAGTGAGCTAAGCAATTAAGAGCCCATGGATAACCATGGATACAAAGGGTGCTTATACCTTCCCTTTGTATAACTTACCCCCCGAACTCAAAGTCTTTTAAAAAGGTTTTTTCCTGTTTTTTTAGCCTTTCTATATATTGGATAAAATAAAAGTCGGTAGCGACTCTTGCTATCCGCAACATTTCAAAAAGTCAGTTTGGGTGCGCCGGAGCTTAAGGACCTTTAGTTACCCTTTAACCCATCTTGGCCTTTAGGACGTGGTGGGGGGGCTACTCTTGACAAATGTTGAGGGCCTAGTCGCTACCCGATACTACAACTCAGATAGGTTCTTTCTTAAAGTATCATTGCATGATGCGAATGCATCATGTCCGAGGGTGCTTTGGAGGGGCTGACAATTCTGAGTAACTGGTAGAACCCTGTTACTAAATTCACTCTTATCCAGAGAAGTACCTTTGGGAAGGGTACCTCACCTGGTCATACTCCTTGCAAGCCTTAAACCAAAAAAAATTGTTTGATTTGTGTGTATTTGTTTTTCTATGATGCATCATGCATACATGCATTCATAACATGACTAGCCCATTTCAAGGAGGTAAAGGCTTTTAACCATGCTTTGTTGTAGGTCACCTGAACATGGAAATCCAAGTCCGTAAACCTTTCTTTCTCAATTTCAAGAAAGTACCTACTACATTAAGGATTTTATGTGATGATATTACTGGTTCTCTCGTCCTTACCGAGTCTCTCAACAAACTGATAAGTTTGGTACGAACCAAAGTGGATGAAGCTCTCCTCAATACTATGATGCAATTTTATGATCCTCTCCTCCACTGTTTTACTTATAGAGATTTTCAACTGGTACCAACATTGGAAGAGTTTTCTCACATAATGGACAGTCCTGTACCTGATCAAATTCCTTACACAGGTGAAGAAGGAGGTCCTAAATTAGAAGACATTGCTGCTGCATTACACTTACCAAGGTCAGAGATTAATAAGGTTTGGGTTAATAGAAGAGACTATTCTGGGATACCTGTTGACTTCTTATACGAGAAGGCCAAGATTTTTTCTAAATCCTTAAGTATGGATGCTTTGGAGAATGTTCTAACCCTGCTGATATATGGACAAGTTTTGTTTCACCGTTGCGACAAAGTTGTTGATAGGGCTGCTATTAAGATCTTCCTTAGCAAGAATCTTGTCCCCACTCTACTTGGTGATTTATTGCATTCTATCCACGCTCGAGTTTTGAAAAGACAAGGTTGTGTTCTCGGATGCATTCCTCTTCTGCATAAGTGGTTTATTTCGCACTTACCCCGATCAGTGATAAGGAATGAAGAAGGTTTGACTTGGATTCAGAGAATTATGAAGCTTTCCTATGATGACATCATTTGGAATAAAAAAGAGTTTGAGGGGACCCAGTTATTTGATCGTTGCGGAGAATTCCCAAATGTACCTCTTCTTGGTACCCGAGGGGGAATCTCTTACAACCCTATCCTTGCTCGACATCAGTTTGGTTTTGCTTTGAAAGATAAGTCACGCTCCATATATCTTAGTGCAGAAAATTTCGACTATGATTCAGATACAACCGGAAAGAAGGGTCGTTTCATTAGAGCTTGGTCCGAGGTTAAAAAAAGTGGGTATAAGAGATTTGGGAAGAAGATACTATATTCCCTCAGATCTCTATTTTAGATGGATTTATGATCGAGTCGTTGAGTTTGGAATACCATATCCATCTGACACACCTATAGTTCCAAGGATTACTCCTCCAGTTATTCCTGTGGAAGTGGAGCCTTATGTACCCGCTCCGGACGAAGACCTTGCTGCCACTGTTGCTTGCTTAAGGCAAGAAAAAGATGATCTTGAAAAGCGCTTACGTGAGGTTGAGGCTGAAAAAGCAGTGTTAGTGGCTGATGCTAAAGAGCGAGACGGTATGCTTGACTATTTCTCCCGTAAATGGAAGATTGAAGATTTTATCTCTCCGGATAAAATATATTCATGGGAACAAGAGATTGATAGACTTGTTCAGGAAAGGAATGAAATGATCAAAGCTCATAAGGAAGAGAGCATGGGTCTGAAAAGGAAGCTTTGGCTTGAAGATTGATTTCTATTTACTTTTGTTTTTGTTGTTATTTTCAGTGCCTTTTGATGTAACTATAAAACTTATGATGTATTGGTTTTCAGCCGAGTTACTAATTTGTTTTGTTTCTTCTTATTCTTTAAATATGTGTTAAAATCCTTTAATTCCATGAAAACATTGCATACACATACGCATACCATTCATAGCATTGCATCACAAGTTTTTATAATAGGTCTCTCATCTTTCCACTGTTTATTTCAGTAAGGAAATGGATCTCGAACAATCCATCAAGAATCTCCAGGCTCATAATGCTGAGTTCCAAGCTTTGATCTTGAACTTGTCCAAGGGACAAGATGAGCTGAAATCCCTTCTAACTAAGAAGGAGAAGAAGACCAAGAAGCAGGAATGCGTCTTCAGCTTGGGAAGAAGGTTCAGAGGCCCTCTCAAAAGGGCCAAGGAAGTTGAAACCCACGAAGACGACGACGACCGTGAGGATAGCGTTAGCATCCAGACTGATGCAAAGAGTAATGTTGGTTCTGCTAAGCAAGATGATGAAGAAGGAGACTATGACTATGAGGAGGAATACCCTAAGAGAAATACAAGCAATTGGAGGAACGTATGAAGGCTACGGAAATCCAGAAGGTACCCGGGCTGGATTTTGAAGAACTAGGGCTCATCTCTGGAGTCGTTATCCCTCCAAAGTTCAAAACTCTAACCTTTGCTAAGTATGACGGAGTCTCTTGTCCTAAACTGCACCTGAAATCCTATGTGAGGAAGATTCAGTCTCATAATGCTGACAAGATGCTATGGATCCACTTTTTCCAAGAGAGCTTATCTGGAACCCAACTCGAATGGTACTATCAACTGGATGGCGCCAACATTCATACATGGGAAGACTTGGTTGTTGCTTTTTACAAGCAATACCAATACAATGTTGATCTTGCGCCTACTCGCACTCAATTGCAAAGCATGACTATGGGCCCGAAAGAGAGTTTCAAGGAGTATGCTCAGAAGTGGAGAGACTTGGCTGGAAGAGTTCAACCCCCTTTGGCTGACAGAGAGTTGGTTAACATGTTCATGGGTATGCTGACCGGTCCGTTCTATAGTCACCTACTGGGTAGTTCATCCTCTGGTTTTACGGAGCTCATATTGACTGGAGAACATGTTGAGAGTGGTATTCGAAGTCGGAAGATTCGGGTAGGTGCTACCTCTGGTACTAAAAAGAAGCCATATCATGGAAAGAATGAGTCTAATGTTGTGCACAGTCAGAAAGGTCGTAATAAGAATGATCAGAACCAATCTGTTGGGGCCGTCCTAATCTTTGTACCAACACCTCAACAGGCTTCCAGACAAGGGTATCAGCGCAGAACAGACAGACCTAGAAGACAGTTTACCCCGATCAACATGCCTTTGTCTCAAGTCCTGCAACATCTATTGAAGGCTAACTTGATCACCACGAAGGATCCTCCGAAGATTGTCAACACTGCAAATCCAACTTATGATCCTAAGGTTACATGTGCTTATCATTCCAATGCTCCTGGACACCATGCGGACAATTGTTGGGTGTAACACCCCGATATCCGCTGCACGCATCAACCGTGTCGGCCAACCGAGCATGTTACCGGCTTAATCAATACTCCCCCCTTAGGTCCGCTTATCGGCTGCCCAGGAAATATTGTTTTTGCCTTCCGCAGGAATCGAACCACGTACCTAGGGGTTAAGTACGTATTCATAGCAATTCCTGCTACCAATTGACCATATGGTCAAGTGGTAGCAGGAATTGCTATGAATACGTACTTAACCCCTAGGTACGTGGTTCGATTCCTGCGGAAGGCAAAAACAATATTTCCTGGGCAGCCGATAAGCGGACCTAAGGGGGGAGTATTGATTAAGCCGGTAACATGCTCGGTTGGCCGACACGGTTGATGCGTGCAGCGGATATCGAGGTGTTACATTAAAAAGGCGCCTTTTAATGTAACACCCGATATCCGCTTACCCCGCAGTGTAACACCCCATAATTTCAGTTTATTAATTTAATTTGGATTTAAATTAAATAATTGGAATTTTAGTATTTTTATTTGGAATTATTTGGAAAATGGTGAAATATTGACATTTGGGCCTAGAGTGGTGATTAGCAGAAGAGGGGGTGTTGACTAAGCAAGCCCATTATAATATTTATTTTATTTTTCATAAAATAAGGAATTTGGGGAAAAGAGGAAGCAGAAGCAGAAACTGAGTCTGAAGAAAGGAGAACACGTGAAAGTGAGAAGAGCCAAAGGGGAAGAGAACCTTCGAAGTTCGACTCTGAGGTAAGGGGGGATTCTTCGGGTTAGTATTCCTTATGTGATTGTAGGTAGTATGATTGATTAGGATTGTTGTCTAGTTCAATCGTACGTGTCGGGTTTGGGAATTTTGTTAGGTTTTGATAATCTTGTATGAATTGGCATGATTTTGTTGATACTTGTGATATATGATGTTAATACATGTCAATAACTTGTTTGAAATGTGTAATTGTGTGAAAAACAATGATATTTGTGTGTATGTTCGTATGTACCTGAAATTGGGGTATTGGGATATGGTAAATGCTGTCAAAATGGTGATTTTTGCTGTGCAGGTACGTAGGAACCGGTTCCCATGTGGGACGAACCGGTTCCCCCTTGTAAAAACAGAGAAATATGGGTTCTGGGTAGCTGGGAACCGGTTCCCATGTAGGGACAACCCGGTTCCCCATAGTAAAAACCAGAGACGAGACTTTGAGACTGCCAGGAACCGGTTCCCACGTAGGGACAACCCCGTTCCTGCAGCACTTTTTCTAAAAATGTTTTATCTTTGAAAACTCATAACTTTTGATCCGGGTATCCGATTTATGTGCCGTTTTGGGCGTTGCGAAGCTAATGAGATGCTTTATCTGGTGAATTGATAAAATGGGCAATAGCCAACTTTACTTTTTAAACTCGATTTAATTATTAATGAATTGAAAGATAGTATATGTATATGTGCTTATATATATGACTATTGATGCATGTTCTGTATTGGTGATGAGATTGTGATATTTATTGGGTGATGTTGGTTTATAACATGTCGTAAATGAATACATATTTTGTGATTATGTTGTTGGGTTGTTTTGATAATTGGTTACATTGTGTGCAATGATGTTAGATGTAACGATGTATGAACGTGGTGATGATTGATGAATTATGAATGTTAATATACTGTTAATATTAACATGTGAACTGTGGTGAATGTATGTGTGATATGTTTGTATGAATGCTAAGAATATATACATGCTTATTGGTGATGATTTGGTGATGATAATGAGACGATGTGTTACATCGGATTGGTGATGTTGTAAGCATGTTATATGTTGCATTCATTGGCATACATTTTTGGTGATGGATCCCGGTGATGAAAGTGGATCAAAACGGTGGGCATGATTCCCAGTGTGGGGAATCGGTGCTGGATATTTTGGTGAGCATGATTCCCAGTGTGTGGAATCGGTGCTGGATATTTTGGTGAGCATGATTCCCAGTGTGTGGAATCGGTGCTGGATATTTTGGTGAGCATGATTCCCAGTGTGTGGAATCGGTGCTGGATATTTTGGTGAGCATGATTCCCAGTGTGTGGAATCGGTGCTGGATATTTGGTGAGCATGATTCCCTGTGTGTGGAATCGGTGCTGGTTAAACTGTATCTCAGTGATGAGGATATCAGTTGGATGGGTATATCCCATGTATGGTACCACATGCATAGTGTCAGTTTAATCATATGCATTGGTTATAACATGATTGGATGGAATTCAGTGTTATGCCTTGGTGTGTTTATATGATTGATGTATTAAGAATATGTTGTTAATATAACTTGATCATTGGTATAATTGATGAGTTGTGGGCCGATGGCCAATATTGTTGGATTGATGTTTACTTGTTGTAATAATTCTGATTATATGTATGATTGAGTGGATGATAATTACTATGAGATTTTATTGCTTATGATTGCATAATGCTTATTAATTCGAATGAAACTCACCCTTACTTTGATGATTTCAGATTAAGGATGTAGCGGCGTCTTGATTGGGTGAAGATAGCTTATAGGCTAGCCCTTAGTTCGTGTCGAGTCATGCTCTGATTGTAACACTGGGGAACGCTAGTTTAGAGACGAATTATTATGTCGGTCTTTGTTGTTTATAATTGTATTAGAGAACTTGCATGAATGATGATGATTATGCAATGTTATGAATTATAATCCGCTGTGTTGAACATGAATTGTATTTATGTTAAATGGTTCCTCGTGTGGCATGACAAATGACTATAGTATTTTATGTTAAAGAAGTTGTGACATCCTTGTATTTCATGTTTACTCTGAATTTTTATTATATTTTCCGTGGGGGTTTTAGAAGGGTGTTACAATAGTGGTATCAGAGCATTGTCGGTCCTTGCGACCAGAGTCTTGTTGTTAATTTCCTTTCGGTATGCGACATGTGTGTGAAACACTGTCGGTACTCAGTGTGTTCTAAATGTTTGCTTGCAGAAGTGGGATTGAAACTAGTGGGGGAGAAGTCATGCTTCTCGGATATGTCTCAGATGCAAGATGTTAGAGAGATGCGTGGGGCAGTAGTACAAGAGTGTGGAGTTATTGTTTTCTGAAGCGAAGGTGACATGGACTGAAGACCGTGGTTGTTGTTCAGTCGGAGTGTCTCGGAGTAGATGATGGTTATTTCTGAGAAATGGAATTTGGAAGTTGTGATGCCTCAAGTGCTACTGACGTACTGCGATGTTGTTGTATGAGTAGCCCTATGTAAAAGGTTGTTGTTGAAGCAGTGATTAAAAGAAGTATTGTCGTAGACCTTGTCGTAGGATTACTAGTAAGTAATTGAGATGATGGGAGAGGTTATCGATGTTGTTGAGAAAGTTTCGAAGTGCGAGTAATGCAAAGAGACGAATATGATCTCAAGGATAAGAAGGTTGATGATGGCGTACATGAATTTGGTTTCAGGATGTTGCAGAAATCGAACTTCAGCGATGAAATGTGTTGTTTAAGTTATAAGAAGTTTGGAAGCGAAGAGATGTGATAAGATGATGTTAATAATGAGATTAATTTGAAGAGGATGAGTTTTGGAGCAGAATTTTCGTAAGCAAATCGCAGGAAGATTGCTGAATCGTTATGAAACTTCGAAAATTCATAACTGGAGTCCTGGACATCCGATTTGAGTTCCGTTTGAAGCGTCGGAAAGCTAACGAGATGAACCTTGTTATAAAAATGGTTGCAGCAGCTGTAACATATTTAATTGTGTTAGGATGATGTTAGAAAGAGGTGAAGTTACGGTTACACTTGTCCTTAGAACTAGATTGTTCGTTGGTGCGGCATGGGATGTCAGTGTCAGAGTTAAACAGAATAAAGGAATAATGAGGAGGCTTGTTGAGAAGCAATCTTAGAGATTAAATGTGCCAATTGAGAAGTTTTGGAGATGTCGTATAGAGTTTCGTTGCATGGTATCGGTATTGTATCTTGGGTAACGGTTGGAAACATTCATATCTTGAACTTTGAGTATCGGATTAGGGTGTCGTTTGAGACTACGAAGAGGTGAGATTATGTTATAACTTGTGGAAGAGTTATAAATACAGTAGAGTGGTCCTATGAGGAGATATTATGATGTTGGATAAAGAGGCCTAGACCAGTGTTGAAATAGGAATGCTTATTACCGTGATTGTTCGGAACGAAGTCGAGTAGAATATGTCCTTAATAAATAAGCGGATAAAGATGATTTAAATATTGATGGATTTGAGTGATGAAGGAATCAGTAGAAAAAGTGAAATAGACTTTGGAACCATTTGTGGTATATTGTGATGCGTCGTTGATGGGTTTGGATGGTGTATTGGTGTAAAATCAGTAAGTAGTAACTTATGCGTCGGGACGATTGAAAGCGCAGAAAAGGAATTATCTGACTCATGATTTAGATTTGGCAGCCATGGTTTTGTTTTGATGTTGCAGTGACATTATTTGTATGGTTCAAGGTTGCCTCTAAAATTGTCGATACTGATGGTGAAAGAGTTGGATTGAATTGAACAATTCAGAGAATTAAGTTTGGTATGTGAAAGTGCTCCTAATGATGTTAGATTGGGTATACTGAAACTGACTAATGGTATTCCTGACGAGAATAGAGAAAGTCAGAAAGTTGATGTTGAGTTGATCGATAAGTCGACTTTGGATTACCAAGGTAAAGATGACGGACTCAGAATTGACGAGGATGGTATAATGAGGTTGGTGGTCGCTGTTGTGTTCCGCGTGTTACTGGGTTGAGAAAGAATATTCTAGAAGAAGGACACCATAGAGAATTATTAGACTATGACAATGTTAATGAGTTTGGGTGCAAACTCGGAAAAGACACTATTATGTAGTAACAACGGTTTATGCTTAAATATGATTGTCGGCTACCTATTGACAAATTGAGGACTTGATCACCCTTAATCTCTTGTTGATAATAGGCGGAATCATATAGATGGTATAAGGTTGCTTGTTACCTTAATGGTATAAGATGTGATGAATGCTGAGATGTGAGAATAACCACTCACCATATTGTGGGAACTTATGAGGAAGTGAATATGAAGGGGTGCAAAGCATTGGACGGTGACTTAAGACGAGTAGTCGTAGTCGTACAGTGAAAGTATGATGTAGAGTGGTGTTATGAGTGCTACTCGTGAGCAGTGAGGAATGAATATGTCGGAAATCCTACATGGAGAATATGTGTTTATTTATATGTTGGGTTTAGAATCTCGTAGACATAAGGATGTCGTGCCAAAGGATTAGGACCTTTTGAATAATTGCCGAGACGATGGATATGGGGTTATGGTTGTACGTAGTTAACGAGTAGGTATTCGGAGAAGTTAAGAAGAAGAATTGATATTACATGATGCTATAATAATTTTGTACTGTTGTAAGGTGTTATGTAAATTTATGAATATAATGTGGAATTATACTCTGCGAAGGACGAAGTTAATCTGATTCTTAGTGGAGAGTGGGACTCAATTGAGCTACCTTGTAAGCAATGGTATATTGAGGATAATGAGCTATGTAATTATAACTACTGATGTGTGCTTGTTCCGATAGTGGGAATGTTTTTAATAGATGAAGTAACTCGGGAATTTGCTTTGAGTAAGTGTAAGTATTACTTTATCGCTCAATTGCAAGAGTGTGCCTAAGGTTGGTACGTGAGTAAATGGAATCCATTACTACAGTGTTGATCAGTTGCGATCATACCATGGATTATGTAATTGTATTATTCAGTTGTTGAGTGTATTGTATGGATCGTACCTCGAAGTTTCATTATCGTTAATCGTTGGAGTATAGCGAGTGGTATACCCTGGGATGGTCAGATGCGAAGTAAGGGCGGAGATTGAATGCATGAGATATGCTGGTGTTGGTTATGTCAGATGAATTTTGAGACTCGACTAAGAAGGTGTTAACGGAGAATGGGAGAGTCAAATGAAGTACTCTTATCTGGGACTTTACTTGAAGTATGTTTTCGAGGACGAAAACTCTTTTAGTGGGGGAGAGTTGTAACACCCCATAATTTCAGTTTATTAATTTAATTTGGATTTAAATTAAATAATTGGAATTTTAGTATTTTTATTTGGAATTATTTGGAAAATGGTGAAATATTGACATTTGGGCCTAGAGTGGTGATTAGCAGAAGAGGGGGTGTTGACTAAGCAAGCCCATTATAATATTTATTTTATTTTTCATAAAATAAGGAATTTGGGGAAAAGAGGAAGCAGAAGCAGAAACTGAGTCTGAAGAAAGGAGAACACGTGAAAGTGAGAAGAGCCAAAGGGGAAGAGAACCTTCGAAGTTCGACTCTGAGGTAAGGGGGGATTCTTCGGGTTAGTATTCCTTATGTGATTGTAGGTAGTATGATTGATTAGGATTGTTGTCTAGTTCAATCGTACGTGTCGGGTTTGGGAATTTTGTTAGGTTTTGATAATCTTGTATGAATTGGCATGATTTTGTTGATACTTGTGATATATGATGTTAATACATGTCAATAACTTGTTTGAAATGTGTAATTGTGTGAAAAACAATGATATTTGTGTGTATGTTCGTATGTACCTGAAATTGGGGTATTGGGATATGGTAAATGCTGTCAAAATGGTGATTTTTGCTGTGCAGGTACGTAGGAACCGGTTCCCATGTGGGACGAACCGGTTCCCCCTTGTAAAAACAGAGAAATATGGGTTCTGGGTAGCTGGGAACCGGTTCCCATGTAGGGACAACCCGGTTCCCCATAGTAAAAACCAGAGACGAGACTTTGAGACTGCCAGGAACCGGTTCCCACGTAGGGACAACCCCGTTCCTGCAGCACTTTTTCTAAAAATGTTTTATCTTTGAAAACTCATAACTTTTGATCCGGGTATCCGATTTATGTGCCGTTTTGGGCGTTGCGAAGCTAATGAGATGCTTTATCTGGTGAATTGATAAAATGGGCAATAGCCAACTTTACTTTTTAAACTCGATTTAATTATTAATGAATTGAAAGATAGTATATGTATATGTGCTTATATATATGACTATTGATGCATGTTCTGTATTGGTGATGAGATTGTGATATTTATTGGGTGATGTTGGTTTATAACATGTCGTAAATGAATACATATTTTGTGATTATGTTGTTGGGTTGTTTTGATAATTGGTTACATTGTGTGCAATGATGTTAGATGTAACGATGTATGAACGTGGTGATGATTGATGAATTATGAATGTTAATATACTGTTAATATTAACATGTGAACTGTGGTGAATGTATGTGTGATATGTTTGTATGAATGCTAAGAATATATACATGCTTATTGGTGATGATTTGGTGATGATAATGAGACGATGTGTTACATCGGATTGGTGATGTTGTAAGCATGTTATATGTTGCATTCATTGGCATACATTTTTGGTGATGGATCCCGGTGATGAAAGTGGATCAAAACGGTGGGCATGATTCCCAGTGTGGGGAATCGGTGCTGGATATTTTGGTGAGCATGATTCCCAGTGTGTGGAATCGGTGCTGGATATTTTGGTGAGCATGATTCCCAGTGTGTGGAATCGGTGCTGGATATTTTGGTGAGCATGATTCCCAGTGTGTGGAATCGGTGCTGGATATTTTGGTGAGCATGATTCCCAGTGTGTGGAATCGGTGCTGGATATTTGGTGAGCATGATTCCCTGTGTGTGGAATCGGTGCTGGTTAAACTGTATCTCAGTGATGAGGATATCAGTTGGATGGGTATATCCCATGTATGGTACCACATGCATAGTGTCAGTTTAATCATATGCATTGGTTATAACATGATTGGATGGAATTCAGTGTTATGCCTTGGTGTGTTTATATGATTGATGTATTAAGAATATGTTGTTAATATAACTTGATCATTGGTATAATTGATGAGTTGTGGGCCGATGGCCAATATTGTTGGATTGATGTTTACTTGTTGTAATAATTCTGATTATATGTATGATTGAGTGGATGATAATTACTATGAGATTTTATTGCTTATGATTGCATAATGCTTATTAATTCGAATGAAACTCACCCTTACTTTGATGATTTCAGATTAAGGATGTAGCGGCGTCTTGATTGGGTGAAGATAGCTTATAGGCTAGCCCTTAGTTCGTGTCGAGTCATGCTCTGATTGTAACACTGGGGAACGCTAGTTTAGAGACGAATTATTATGTCGGTCTTTGTTGTTTATAATTGTATTAGAGAACTTGCATGAATGATGATGATTATGCAATGTTATGAATTATAATCCGCTGTGTTGAACATGAATTGTATTTATGTTAAATGGTTCCTCGTGTGGCATGACAAATGACTATAGTATTTTATGTTAAAGAAGTTGTGACATCCTTGTATTTCATGTTTACTCTGAATTTTTATTATATTTTCCGTGGGGGTTTTAGAAGGGTGTTACACGCAGGGCTTCCGGCCTACCAAGCATGTCACCAGCTTAATCAATAATCCCCCCTAGGTCCGCTTATCGGCTGCCCAGGAAATATTGTTTTTGCCTTCCGCAGGAATCGAACCACGTACCTAGGGGTTAAGTAAGTATTCATAGCAGTTCCTGCTACCACTTGAGCTAAATGGTCAAGTGGTAGCAGGAATTGCTATGAATATGTACTTAGCCCCTAGGTACATGGTTCGATTCCTGCGGGAGGCAAAAACAATATTTCCTGGGCAGCCGATAAGCGGACCTAGGGGGATTATTGATTAAGCCAGTAACATGCTCGGTTGGCCGACACGGTTGATGCGTGCAGCGGATATCGGGTGTTACATTGGGCACTGAGAAACAAAGTCCAGGATATGATAGAAGCTGGTGAAATCGAGTTCGACGCTCCAGAGACTCCTAATGTCATCACTGCTCCTATGCCAAAACACGATAAGACTATTAATGCTATCATGGATGTGGTCTATGTCCATGATGTGAGAGATCTGTCAACTCCTCTCCCGGTCATCAAGAGAAAGCTGCTGCAAGCCGGTTTATTTCTGGGTTGCGATGTAGGTTGTTATTATTATGCGTCCTAATCCAATGGTTGTGAGAATATGAAAAAGAGGAATCCAACGCTGGATGGATCGTCGCAGTTGTGCAAAGGATTCTTCCGTGGCTTGAAGATTGAAGACGTATCAGTAATTTCCAAAGCTCCATTGAAGATCCCTACTAAGGCTCCATTCAAGATTTCTGCTGAACCCCGTGTGGCTCCTGTGATCATCACTAAGCCTAGCCCAATTCCATATTCTTCTGATAAGGATATCCCTTGGAACTATGGTGCCGAGGTCTATATCTAAGGAGTTAAACAAGAACTTGTAGCTCACAAGGTTACTGAAGACGCTAATCCTGATGTGGGTAATATTGCCGGAACTAGCAAGGTGACAAGAAGTGGAAGGGTATTTTCTCCAGAAATCTCTCCAAACACTACTGCACCTGATAGTACCTCTGATCCTAATCAAAATGCTGATACCCGAGGTAAAAGGCCGTTGCTTGAACCCATCCAGACACCAGTTGAGACTGTTACTGAAAATCCATCTCCTGAAGAAGCAAATGAGTTCTTGAAAATCATCCGCAAGAGTGATTATGATATTGTTGAATAGATGGGTGTAATTGCAAAGCATCTCAAGCATAGTTTGTTTTGATGAAGACAATATGGACATCAAGCTTTCATAAAGGATGTGCAAAAAGAATCTCAAGTCTTAAGCAAAGAACACACAATTTCAAAGTCTTGAAGAAATAATAAAGATTCAAGAATCAAGCAATAAATGGCAAAGGTATAAACAATACTCACTTTGACATATAATTGTTCACAAAATATACTCTCATGCATATCATAATCATGAACAAGTCTCATATATCAAAGAGTTCATTTAAAACCTTTTTCATAGTTAAAATTCAAAATAAAGGTTTTAGGAACCGGGTTGTCCCTATGGGGGAACCGGTTCCCAGCATTCTCAAATTTCAGCATTCTGTGGTTTACTATGGGGAACCGGGTTGTCCCTATGCAGGAACCGGTTCCCACGTTCAAAATTCAAATTTTCTGCTGTAACGTTCAGCAGGAACCGGGTTGTCCCAGGCAGGAACCGGTTCCTACTGAACCAGTGTGTTTTTCCATTGCATTTTACACTCAAACGAAATTGTCTTTATACCTTTTAAACATTGCATTGCTTCATGGAAAAATAACCTTTTGAAGAGGTGTTTTACACACTATATATTACACATCTTTCATATTCAAAAATCACCTTCTTCATTAACAATTCATAAACCATATTCTTCATCTTTCAATATTCTCAAGTGTTCATAAATTCTCATTTTCAAGTGAAACTTTCCATACACATTTTCATTGAGAAATCTATTCAAAGTTTCATGCATACATTGTGAACATTTATATTCATTGTTAGAATTGTTTATTTGAAGAAGAAGATCAATCCAAGATTGATAGTGCTATACAAATTTCATCTAAATCTCTTGTATAAATTCAAAAGTATTATCTCCTTACTATCCAGGATTGTTGGAAGTAAGTGGTGTGTTTGAAGAAGATTGTTCTTCATACACATTAGTGTTGATTGATCTTAAAGGTGTTAAGAACCTTTGATCACCCTATAGGTTAGATAGTAGGCATAGGCTTGTACAATAATTCTAACTATAGTGAAATCTCTTTCGTGTTTGAAAGGGGACTGGAGTACTCTCGGATTGTGAGGGGAACCAGTATATATCGTTGCGTTCTTTACTTTTCCGCACTTTATTGCATTCATCACCATTACCAAAGAAAAGAAAAGAACCTTACAAAAACCTTCAAACACTTAACCAAAAATTATTAGAAGTATTCTCATAAAACCGATTAAATTTTTGAAAACCTAATTCACCCCCCCCCTCTTAGGCGCACTCTTATACTTACATTTGGCATCAGAGCAAGTTATAGGTAACTTGTTCCTAAAGATCCAGAATGGCTTCCGCAAATCAAAGACCGGTTTTCAAAGATGGTGGTTCTAACAACAAGCCTCCATTGTTTTGTGGTGAATATTTTGACTTTTGGAAAATCCAAATGAAGGCTCATCTAGAAGCACAAGGAGAAGAAGTTTGGGAGGCTGTCCTACAAGGTCCTCATGTTCCTACAACGGTCGTTAATGGTGTTGGATCGGAGAAACCTAAAGCGTCGTGGGATGATAATGATAGAAAAAGGGTTCTTGCTGACAAAAAGGCGATCAGTCTCCTTCATGGTGCTCTTAGTATGGATGAATTCTTCCGAATATCAACATGTACAACATCAAAGGAAATTTGGGATACTCTTGTGGAAACTCATGAAGGTACCGCTGAAGTTAAAAGATCAAGGTTGAATACTTTAAGCCAAGAGTACGAACTGTTTAGAATGAAGCCCGGAGAAACTATTCTCGATTTGCAAAAACGATTCGTACATTTGACAAATCACTTGAAGGCACTTGGTAAGACTCTTACTACCGAAGAACTTAATCTTAAAGTGCTCAGATCTTTGACAAGGGAGTGGCAACCAAAAGTGACGGCGATATCCGAAAAGAAGAATTTATCAAAACTTACTTCCGCAACACTATTTGGAAAACTTCAAGAATATGAGACAGAACTTGGAAGATTGGAAAAGCATGAGAACTTAGAGAAGAAATCCAAAGGCATTGCATTAAAATTAGATTCAATAGAAAGCAAAATGAAAGATGCATCGGATGAAGATGAAAACTTCTTGCTTCTTGTAAAAAGGTTAGGCAAATTTTTTGGTAATAAAAATAATATTGATAATACTAACTATGTCAAAAGAAAGAAATTCTCAAAGCATAAAGATAAAGAAGCATCCACTTCATCACAAGAAGTTACATGCTATGAATGTGGGAAACAAGGACACATAAAGCCGGAATGTCCAAAGCTTTCGAAGAAGAATGGATTCAAAGGCAAAAGGGAGTTCAAAAATAAAAAGGCCTACATAGCATGGGAAGATAATGAAGTAAGTTCCTCATCGGACTCCGATAGTGACGAAAGTGCAAACCTAGCACTAATGGCATCACACCACTCCGACGATGAAGAAGGCGAGGTTAGTTATGATGATTCTCTTTTTGATAATGGTGCGCAAGGTGCAATAGAAGAATTATTAAAAGAATGCAAAATTCTCTATAAAACTATCTCATCTCAAAAGAAAATAATATCATCGTTAGAAGAGAAGGTTAAGATAATTGAAGTAGAACATAAAGATGACAAAGAAAAAATGATTAGTGTTCAAGAAGATAATGTTGCATGCAAGAATTGTGAATCACTTTCCTTCCAAATTGTCCAATTAAAACGTGTTTTAGAAAGATATGAAAAAGGGCAAATTGGATTGGAAAATGTTCTTAGCACACAAAGATACTCCAATGATAAGAGCGGACTTGGTTTCTCTAAATTTGATAAACCAACATCCAACAAGACTATCTTTGTCAAGGCTAGTAACCAACCAATTCAAGAGAAAGTGATCAAACCTAAAGTAATGCAACATTATCCTAAAAGGAAGAACTTTGTTAAGAAGAAATCTTATCCTCCTAGATATAGAAGTAACTTTGAACCTACTTGTTTTTATTGTGGTATTATTGGTCACACACCCAATGCTTGTTATGTAAGGAACTTTAGTGTTCCTAGTGGACATTATGTATGGGTGAAGATAGGAACTAACTATGATGGACCCAAAGCCATTTGGGTACCTAACAAAACTTAATTTGTTTTGTAGGTTTGCTTGAAGACCACTTCAAACCTATGGTATCTAGATAGTGGTTGTTCAAAGCATATGACGGGTGACCTAAACCAATTTTCAGATCTAAAGTTAAAGGCCAAGGGTTTTGTCACTTATGGAGACAACAATAAGGGAAGAATTCTTGGCAAAGGCAAAGTTGGTGCACCACCTTTTACATCAATTGAAGATGTTCTTTATGTTGAAGGACTAAAGCATAATCTTCTAAGCATTAGCCAACTTTGTGACAAAGGCTTCAAGATCAAATTCACTAAGGAAGAATGCTTGATCATTGATGAAGTCACCAATGAGGTAAAACTCAAAGGTACAAGAATTAATAACATTTTTATGATTTCTTTAAATGATTTATCTTTGAAAGTAAAATGTCTTTTGGTAAACAATAATGAATCATGGTTATGGCATAAAAGAGCAGCCCATATTCATATGGATCATTTAAATAAGTTAACCAAACATGATCTTGTTATTGGCCTACCCAAGATAAAGTTTGTCAAAGATAAATTATGTGATGCATGTCAAAAGGGAAAGCAAACCAAATCATCTTTCAAACCAAAGAATGTGGTGACTACAACAAGTCCACTTCAATTGTTGCATATGGATCTATTTGGTCCATCAAGGACAAGAAGCTTCGGAGGTAATGTATACGCTTTAGTTATTGTTGATGACTATTCTAGATATTCTTGGACTTTGTTTCTTGTGCAGAAAAGTGATGCTTTTAGAGCCTTTAAGAAGTATGCAAAACAAATCCAAAATGAAAAATCATTAAAGATTGTATCCATAAGAAGTGATCATGGTGGAGAGTTTCAAAATGCATCGTTTGAAGAATTTTGTGAAGAACATGGTATCTCTCATAATTTTTCAGCACCAAGAACTCCACAACAAAATGGAGTAGTTGAAAGGAAAAATAGGTTTCTAGTGGAACTTGCAAGAACAATGCTTAGTGATGCAAATCTTCCTAAATATTTTTGGGCGGATGCGGTTAGTACGGCATGTTATGTTGGAAATCGAGTAATCATTAGACCTATCTTAAAGAAGACTCCATATGAACTCTTCAAAGGAAGAAAGCCAAACATTGCTCACTTTCACATTTTTGGATGCAAGTGCTTTGTTCTCAACAATGACAAAGACAATCTTGGTAAGTTTGATGAGAAATCCGACGAAGGTATATTTCTTGGTTATTCTCTTTCTAGTAAAGCATATAGAATTTATAATAAAAGAACTTTAACTATTGAAGAATCTATGCATGTATCTTTTGATGAGACTAACACTTCCAAAGAGGAAATAGTTGTTTGTGATGATGATGATCCTTTAGATTTACCCCCGGAAGAACCTTCAAAAAATACAATTGTGAAGGCACCGGAAGAACTTTCAAATGATATAATTGAGAAGGCACCGGAAGTACAACAAGAAAGTGTACAACAAGAATCAAACACCAATGATCTACCAAAAGAATGGAGAACTCATAGAGATCATCCTATTGATAAAGTTATTGGTGATATTAGTCAAGGAGTTGCAACAAGATTAAATCTCAAAGATGCTTGCTTACACATGGCTTTTGTTTCTCAAATTGAACCTTCAAAAGTTGATGAAGCCTTAGGAGACGATCAATGGATAAATGCAATGCAAGAAGAATTAAATCAATTCGAAAGAAATCAAGTTTGGTAACTTGTTCCTAGACCAAGTAAGAAACATATCATAGGTACTCGATGGGTGTTTAAGAACAAACTTGATGAGAATGGTATAATTGTTCGAAACAAAGCAAGATTGGTGGCCCAAGGTTACAATAAAGAAGAAGGAATCGACTTTGAAGAAACATTTGCTCCGGTTGCAAGGTTAGAAGCTATCCGTCTTTTACTTGCTTATGCATGTTCATTAAATTTTCAGCTTTATCAAATGGACGTCAAGAGCGCATTCTTAAATGGCTACATCAATGAAGAAGTCTATGTCAAACAACCCCCGGGATTTGAAGACTTCAAAAATCCTTCACATGTCTTTAAGTTGAGAAAGGCTCTGTATGGATTAAAGCAAGCACCTAGAGCATGGTATGATAGACTTAGCAATTTTTTGTGTGAAAAGGGTTTCGAAAAGGGTAAGGTTGATAAAACTTTGTTCATTAAGAAAATCAAGAGTAACACTTTATTGGTTCAAGTCTATGTTGATGATATCATTTTTGGATCGACTAACAAAGAAATGTGTGAGGAATTCTCATTGATGATGCAAGGAGAATTCGAGATGTCTATGATGGGAAAGATGAATTACTTTCTTGGACTACAAATTAAGCAACTCAAAGATGGAATCTTTATCAATCAATCCAAATATTGTAAAGAACTATTAAAGAAGTTTGATATGGACAATTGTAAAGCAATGAATACTCCAATGGGCTCCGGTACATATGTTGATCAAGATGAATCCGGTACTCCAATTGATATTACCAAGTATCGAGGTATGATTGGTTCTTTATTGTATTTGACGGCAAGCCGTCCTGACATAATGTTTAGTGTTTGTCTTTGTGCTCGCTTCCAAGCAAATCCAAAGGAATCACATCTTATGGCAGTTAAAAGGATCATGAAGTATCTCAAAGGAACAACCAACGTTGGCTTATGGTATCCTAAAGGTAGTGTTTGCAATTTAATTGGTTATTCTGACGCGGATTATGCAGGATGTAAAACTGATCGTAAAAGCACAAGTGGTACTTGTCATATTCTTGGAAATGCATTAGTATCATGGGCTTGTAAAAAGCAAGCATGTGTTGCTCTTAGTACGGCCGAAGCGGAATACATAGCAGCGGGTAGTTGTTGTGCACAAATTCTTTGGCTTAAGCAACAACTTCGTGACTACGGACTTGATCTCGGATGCATTCCTCTTCGATGCGACAATACAAGTGCTATAAATATTACAAAGAATCCGGTCATGCATTCAAGAACCAAACACATAGACATTCGACATCATTTTCTTCGCGATCATGTGCTTAAAGGAGATGTTGAAGTCACTTTTGTAGATACTCATAATCAACTTGCGGATATCTTCACCAAGCCTCTCCCAAAAGAATCTTTTTACAAAATTCGACGAGAGCTTGGAATTTTAGACGAAGGTGATGTTTAAAATCTGTTCATACATCAAAGGTACATGTTTCTAACACTTTATGTGATAAAAAAATGCTTTATAAATATTCATTTATTATGACTTAGTAATTTTATACGGTATATGTGCTTTATATTTCATAAAATTAAAGTTTTTGAAAATTTTCAGTCCAGGAACCGGTTCCCATGTAGGGACGAACCGGTTCCCCATACTAATTTCCAGAGGCGTGTTTTCTTTGTGTCTCAGGAACCGGTTCCCATGTAGGGACGAACCGGTTCCCACGTACTTTTTCCAGTTTTTTGCTTATCTTTTAGCTGTTACGAAATTGATTGTGTGGCTAGTATTGTTTTGAATATTTTTTTCTTTTATATCTTATTTTTATTTAATACACATTATATCACTTCACACCACACATTTACACTCATTCACTCACATTTACTCTCATTCAACATTCATCTTCATCTTCTTCAACCTTCCACCTCCATTGTCAACCCAATTCAAAGCTCCACTATCTCACCATAACTATCAAAATTAAATACCCACTACCTCAAAACACTATATAATCCTCCACTCTTTCACACAATTCACTCAAATCCTTCTCCACTTACCAAATCCTAAAACCTCAACTTAAACCCTAACTTTCAACTTCTTTCAACAATGGCACCCAAAGTTTCAAGAAGTGCAAAAGGAAAGAACAAAATGGGAGAGACAAGTGAAGATCCTCAAGAGATTCAACCAACGGTCAAGAGTCGGAGACTCACATTCAACATCCGGAGTCGAAAACTCCTTGCGGCAAAATACGGTAAACTACCCGATTTCCCTAATCACAGCTTCAATTTTCCGGGTAGACTAGCTAATGCAGGGGTCGCTAATTTTGTGCTTGACCATGGTGATTATTATCCGGATTTGGTTAGAGAGTTTTACCACAATCTTAGGATAGTAACCGATGAATTTGATGATTTCACATTATTGTCAAAAGTTTCAAATAAGGATATATGCTTAGATGTTGAGGAATTTGGAAGAGTGTTAGGAATTCCATCTCAAGGCTTAGTACTCCTTCAAGGTAACATACCGGAGGATTGGCAACCGAATAGTAAGATTGATGTTTTTGTGGATATGTGCCGACCAACTCAACGCGAGTCAGTTCGCCAACAGCTTGCTATCAAGTTTAACATGTTCGGTTCAAGCTTATCGGTGAGTGATAGGATGCTCCATCTTATCATTGCTTATGTTTTATTTCCAAAGAATTCTAACCATTCCAGGGTCAATGAGTTCGAGTTGATGGTGTTGCTTGCTCTAAGGCGTGGTATTGAAGTCAATTGGGCGCTTTCAATTATGCGCCACATGCAGCTTATGGCTTCCCTTAAAGGAGGCTTACCTTATGCAAGGGCCATCTCTCATATTGTTCGGAATGCTGGTGTTCTCCTCCAAAGGGAACCAAAGAAAAATATGGATGAACAAGAGTGTGCTATCACCACCGCTACCGCTCTTAAAAATACAGGAATAGTTACGGATCGTGAAGGTAGATTCGTTTACAAAGTTGATTTTGAGCCAGCCGTGCCACAAGATCCTCAACGTCCCGAAGGTGGATACACAATGGATATGATGTTTGCCAAGCTTTGTTCAATTCAAACATCCATTGATAACAACAAGAGGGAGAATAACTATGAGCATAACCTTATGAGAAGACAAATGCGGGAAATTCAACGGACTCAAAGGCGTATCTTAGCTCATTATGAGGGAGAGGAAGGAAGTGATGAAGAAGAAGATGAACAAGATGATGATGATGATGAAGAACACATGGATGAAATTGACTAATTTATTTCCTTTAAATTCTATGTCATGTTTTCTTTTTATTATTAAGTTTTTATTTATGTTCTAGACAATATTCCATTCATGTTTGTGATGTTTAGGACTATTTCTGTTTTATGTTGTAACCGTAAAAAACTACGTTTCGTATCGTTTGTAGTATTTCATTTGTGTGTTAACTTTTTGGTGTTTTACATTGTGTTATATTTCATATATTTTTTCTCTTTTTCCCCATCCTTTTTGATAATAACAAAGGGGGAGAAGGATATGCATGTATTGTTGTTGTTTTGTTTCAAAGAAAATGCAGGCCATTGTTAAAATTATCAAATGAAACTCATCACCATAAATCAAGGAATCATGGATTTAGGGGGAGTCTCTAACATAGGGGGAGCCTTGCATTGATTCAAACATTTTTTTCAAAAGCACAAAACAACTCTCTTCAAAAACGTTTTCAAGTCTTGGTTGTCATCATCAAAAAGGGGGAGAATGTAATTGCAAAGCATCTCAAGCATAGTTTGTTTTGATGAAGACAATATGGACATCAAGCTTTCATAAAGGATGTGCAAAAAGAATCTCAAGTCTTAAGCAAAGAACACACAATTTCAAAGTCTTGAAGAAATAATAAAGATTCAAGAATCAAGCAATAAATGGCAAAGGTATAAACAATACTCACTTTGACATATAATTGTTCACAAAATATACTCTCATGCATATCATAATCATGAACAAGTCTCATATATCAAAGAGTTCATTTAAAACCTTTTTCATAGTTAAAATTCAAAATAAAGGTTTTAGGAACCGGGTTGTCCCTATGGGGGAACCGGTTCCCAGCATTCTCAAATTTCAGCATTCTGTGGTTTACTATGGGGAACCGGGTTGTCCCTATGCAGGAACCGGTTCCCACGTTCAAAATTCAAATTTTCTGCTGTAACGTTCAGCAGGAACCGGGTTGTCCCAGGCAGGAACCGGTTCCTACTGAACCAGTGTGTTTTTCCATTGCATTTTACACTCAAACGAAATTGTCTTTATACCTTTTAAACATTGCATTGCTTCATGGAAAAATAACCTTTTGAAGAGGTGTTTTACACACTATATATTACACATCTTTCATATTCAAAAATCACCTTCTTCATTAACAATTCATAAACCATATTCTTCATCTTTCAATATTCTCAAGTGTTCATAAATTCTCATTTTCAAGTGAAACTTTCCATACACATTTTCATTGAGAAATCTATTCAAAGTTTCATGCATACATTGTGAACATTTATATTCATTGTTAGAATTGTTTATTTGAAGAAGAAGATCAATCCAAGATTGATAGTGCTATACAAATTTCATCTAAATCTCTTGTATAAATTCAAAAGTATTATCTCCTTACTATCCAGGATTGTTGGAAGTAAGTGGTGTGTTTGAAGAGGATTGTTCTTCATACACATTAGTGTTGATTGATCTTAAAGGTGTTAAGAACCTTTGATCACCCTATAGGTTAGATAGTAGGCATAGGCTTGTACAATAATTCTAACTATAGTGAAATCTCTTTCGTGTTTGAAAGGGGACTGGAGTACTCTCGGATTGTGAGGGGAACCAGTATATATCGTTGCGTTCTTTACTTTTCCGCACTTTATTGCATTCATCACCATTACCAAAGAAAAGAAAAGAACCTTACAAAAACCTTCAAATACTTAACCAAAAATTATTAGAAGTATTCTCATAAAACCGATTAAATTTTTGAAAACCTAATTCACCCCCCCTCTTAGGCGCACTCTTATACTTACAATGGGGCATACTCCCTCCAAGATCTCTATGTTGTCACTCCTAAGTTGTTCCAAGACTCACGCTAAAGCTATGATGAAGTTTTTAGAGGCTGCCCATGTGCCACAAGAGATTTCTGTCACTCTACTTGAGAATTGTATTTCCAATCTAACAACAGACAATTACCTTGGGTTTTCTGATGTTGATCTAAGTCCCAGTGGAAATAATCATAACAAGGCTCTGCACATCTCCATTGAATGTGGGGGCACCACTCTGGCCTATGTATTAGTTGACAATGGTTCATCTCTGAATGTGCTACCCAAGATGGTATCGGACAAACTCAACCCCGAAGGAATCGTGCTGAAATCAAGTGATGTGATAGTAAAAGCTTTTGATGGTTCAATGAGTATGGTATATGGCGAAGTTGAGCTCCCAATTAGAGTAGGTTCTCAGACTTTCAACACTGTGTTCTATGTGATGGACATCCATCCCGCTTATTCTTGTTTGCTTGGGCGCCCTTGGATACATGGGGCAAATGCCGTGACTTCAACTCTGCATCAAAAACTGAAATACCCGGCGAAAGGCAAGATCATCACTTTGTATGGCGAGGAAGAATACGTGGTGAGCTTTATAGATGAGACCAAGTATGTTGAGTTTACTGGAGAAGCTTTCGAATCTCTCCGTCAGGAGTTTGAGTTGGTCCCTCAAGTGGTTCTTGAGGCTAAGCCGGCCCACACTGTTCCTAAAGTTACTAGAATTCCTCCTACAATGGCTTCTCTGAAAGATGCTAGGGCTGTGGTTGAAGAAGGTGGTTGTACTATCTAGGGGCAACTCCCTAATATTCCTTACAAATCCAACAAATGGGGTTTAGGTTGCACTATTAAAGATCAGAATGGAGAACAACGCTCTCGTCCAGAAGGCTTGAAATATCGTTTCATCAGCAAAGGGGTCAATGCCATAGGAGAAGATGAAGATGATTGCAACTTGGACAAGTGGATTTTTCCTACACTCGACAAAGGGTTGGACAACTGGTAGACTGAAGACATTGTCTCTATCTCCTATAGTCAGGGGTAATTGCCATTTCTAGTTTTGTTTTGCTTTCCTTTATGTTTCCCAGTTTTATTTTCTGTATTTCAATAAACAATAAACTTTAAAGCCATGTGTCTTGCCCGGGGCACAACGGTCCGTTTGTTAGGGCTTGTCATTTCATAAGCATATTTTCATTCAATAAAGCATTGGACGTTTTGTATTTTAAATTTTCTCTTTCTTTACTTTTCTTTATTGTCAAAATAGCTATGTGTTCTTACACACACCCACATAATACACTGCAGATCCATATCCACTCTGGATCCCATTGATAACGACTCTGCTATTGCCAATTATGACTTTAAAAATCCGATCTACCAAGCTGAGGACGAAGGTGAAGTAGATTGTGAGGTGCCTAGAGAACTTGCTAGATTGCTAGAGCAAGAAGAAAAGACTATACAGCCGCATGAAGAGCCAATTAAGGTTGTGAATATAGGTACTGACGAAGAAAAGAAAGAAATCAAGATAAGGGCTAAGCTAGAAGAGGGTGTCAAACAGAGATTGATCCAGATGCTACGAGACAATGTTGAGATATTTGCTTGGTCTTACGAAGACATTCCTGGGCTTGATACTGATATTGTGGTTCACCGTCTACCTATAAAAGAAAACAGTCCTCCGGTTAAGCAGAAGTTACGAAGAAGCAGGCCTGACATGGCTCAGAAGATCAAGGAAGAGGTTGAGAAACAGTTCAATGCTGGTTTCCTGAAGGTTGTGAGTTATCTACCATGGATTGCTAATATAGTCCCGGTACCTAAGAAAGACAGAAAGGTCAGAATGTGTGTAGACTACAGAGATTTGAATCGAGCAAGCCCCAAAGATGATTTTCCCCTACCACATATTGATATCCTAGTTGATAGTACTGCGCAGTGCAAAGTGTTTTCCTTCATGGATGGCTTCTCAGGTTATAACCAGATTAAGATGGCACCCGAAGATATGGAAAAGACAACCTTCACCACTCCTTGGGGCACCTTTTGTTACAAAGTCATGCCGTTTGGGTTGAAGAATGCAGGGGCAACGTAACAGCATGCAATGGTACCTCTGTTCCATGATATTATTCACAAAGAAATAGAGGTCTATGTTGATGATATGATTGTGAAATCCAACACGGAAGAAGAACATCTGGTCCACCTGCAGAAACTGTTTGATAGGTTGAAGAAATACAAGTTGAGACTGAATCCAAACAAGTGTACTTTTGGGGTGAGGTTTGGTAAGCTACTAGGATTCGTAGTTAGCAGTAAAGGTATTGAAGTCGACCTTGCAAAAGTAAAAGCCATACAAGAGATGCCTGCTCCACGGAACGAGAAAGAAGTTAGAGGGTTCGTAGGACGTTTGAATTACATTGCCAGATTTATTTCCCATCTGACCGCTACTTGTGAGCACATCTTCAAGTTACTGAGGAAAGATCAAGCAGTCAAATGGAATGACCAATGTCAAGAAGCTTTTGACAAGATCAAGAAGTACCTTCAAGAACCTCCGATTATGATACCACCCGTTGGAGGAAGACCTCTAATTATGTACTTAACAGTGTTGGAGAATTCAATGGGGTGTGTACTGGGGCAACATGACGAGTCTAGTCGAAAAAAGCATGCAATATACTACCTTATCAAAAATTTTACCGACTGTGAAACAAGATACTCACTGCTCGACAAAACTTGCTGCGCTTTGGCATGGGCTGCTCGCCAACTGAGACAGTATATATTGAACCATACCACTTTATTGATCTCTAAAATGGATCCTATCAAGTATGTGTTTGAGAAACCCGCTCTCTCTGAACGAATAGCAAGATGGCAAATGATACTAACAGAATATGACCAATTTGCCACTACTCTTGCCACAATTCTATAAATAGAGGCCTTCACCTCTTCATTTCACAAGCTTGGAGAGCCAAAGAAATTATTGCATTTTCACTTCTCATCCTTTCCAAAACCCTCACCCAAAGTTCATTTTCATAGAATTAGTAAGATTCACCTTGAATCTTGCTAGTTTTGAACTAAACCTTCTTCATTTCACTCTTTTCTTTATTTGTTCATCTCTAATTTTGAAGGATCTACTCATTTGGTGCTTGTTCTTGAAGCTACTCCAAGATTTTGTTCAAGAAGTGGTAAAATTCTAAACTCTAAGATGTAGATCTTTGTTTCTTGTGTTCAATGCATCTTTGATGCTACATTGGTTCTATTTTATGGTGAATTGATGGAAATTTCGTGCTCCAATTGATATGTGATCATAAGGTGTTTGTATGTTTGCCTAAATCAAGTTTCATGCTTCTTAATGCTGTTTTTTTGAAAACTGTACTCAGGAAATTGATTTCCTACAGAGGGAAATCGATTTCCACTTGTATAATCAACACCCGTACCTAAGATCTCTTCTTTTTGTTTTAATAACAACTTTGGGTTTTCTTCGTTCTTTTCCCTTTTCCTTTGGAAATAATAAAGTGCGGTGGCGACTTTTACTGAAATATTGAGTCGAGTCCATTTAATGGCTTCGACCTCGGATTTTCCCCGCTACAGAAAAATGGCGACTTCACTGGGGAGCCAGTTTTAAGTCTGTTAAGCCTATTTTTGTTTATCTCTGTGTTTTTTATCTCTATATATATTGTGTTCTTTGTTTGTTTTTTTCTTTTTTTTCTTTTTGGTGCTCGATGGTTCCTCTGTGATGAGATAAAGTTCTAACCCGGACATTTTGTGAGTAACTTGAGATAGGAGGTGGTAAGACCAATAGTCGCATGTCAGGAGCGATCCTTAACATGAGCGTCATATGGTGGAACCCTAATCAGTGGAGGTCTCATGGAAGGTAGTAGAGGTTGTTACGAACCATCGTAAGAACGCTATTACTTTCAATAGTGAGTGTCCGTAGAAGCTGAATGGCCTAGAACCCTTTTAACCCATCTAAGCTTTTTAGGATGTAGCGCAGAAACAAGGTCAAGTACCAATTTGGGCTTGTTGTCATGCGATGCTTCGCTCAGACGAGGTCTTTTTAGGCATATTATGGGCGTCCATGAGCAATTGTGCGTGTCGGTAGTATCCGATAGAAGATTGAAAACTCTAGGAACCTTTGTAGAACCCAATCGGCAGGTACAAAATTCCTTAGAACACGCCTTGTGGGATGGGTAGACCCATGGCTCCATGCTCGTGACGTCGAACCTTTGAACCTGGATTGTGTGATTTTGTGTGATCTCGTGTGCTCTTGATTGTGATTGATGCATAAAACATGCATTCATGCATTCATAAAAATGTCCTTCACAAATGGTTTTCAAGGAACTTAAAGACTTTTTTTGTAAACATCACAGGTACCATGGATCAAAAGAGAAGCATCAAGAAGTACACTTTCAGGAATTCAAGTGCGAAAGATTTGAAAGAGCTAGCAACTTTGATTCCTAATCCTGACAACTTCAGAAACCATTATGGGAAATTGATCTCTATCTTGAAGACCAAAGTGGAGAAGGGGATTCTTGAGACTCTTGTGTAGTTTTATGATCCGGTTTATCATTGTTTCACCTTTCTGGATTATCAGCTTATGCCCACTTTGGAGGAGTATTCATATTGGATTTGTTTGCCAGTTACGAATGATATACCGTTTAGTGGTCTGGAGAAAGAGCCTAAGGTTGATGAGATAGCAGAGCTTCTTCAGTTGAAGATATCAGATGTGAAAGCAAACATGACCAAGTAAGGAGGAATTTGGGGGTTGACTTCTAAGTTCTTGATTGGAAAGGCTTCTATGTTGGCTAGTAAAGGAAGTATGATTGCTTTTGATACTTTCCTGGCCTTGCTCATCTATGGTTTGATACTCTTTCCCAACATTGATAACTTTGTCGATCTTAATGCTATTCGGATATTCATGATTGGGAATCCTGTGCCTACTTTTCTTGGGGATACTTATCATTCCATTCACCATAGGATTGATAAGAAAGGTGGACTTATCAACTGTTGCACTCTTTTGCTCTATAAGTGGTTTATTTAACACTTACCTCAGACTAAGAATTTCTTGAGCAACTCTGATGGTCTCTCATGGTCTCAGAAGATCATGCCTCTTACTAATGGGAATGTCCATTGGTAAAATCCTGCTTATGACATTGGTGAGATTATTGATAGTTGCGGAGAATTCCCTAATGTACCTCTTCTTGGTATACAAGGAGGAATTACCTACAACCCTATTCTTGCAAGGCGCCAATTTTGTTACCCCATGAAGGAGCGACCTGCTAGTATTCTTGTGTCAGGAATCTTTTATCATAATCAGGGTGGAGATTCAGATATGAGAAATCGGTCTGTGCGTGCTTGGCACCATATTGATGGGAAGAGACATTTGGGAAAGAAGCAATGTGTTGCTCTCAAAGACTACACTAATTGGGTTCAAGCTAGAGCTCACACTCTTCAGATGCCTTATTTACTTGAGGAGCCCTCTCAACCTATTGCTCCTTCATCATTTTCCACTATTCCTATCGAGAGTAGTGAGGAGCACCTACAGCTCGTGGCTAGGATGAGAATGGAAAGAGATACTTGGGAGAAGAAGTTTCATGCTTCGGAGATTGAGAAGAAAGAATTGAAGAAACAGTTGAAAGAAAAGGATGATATGCTTTATCTTCAGGATGGTTGGTTGATGGAAAAGGATGATCAGATCCGTCGTCAGGAAGAGCTACTTCAACAACAGGGTGAAAAGCGGAAGAGACAAAAAGAGGAATTATTTTCCTCTGGTAGTCAGGAAGATTCAGTTGCATGGAAGGAAGTTGCTGATAAGCTAATGGTCGAGAAGACTCATTTGAAGGCCTTTTATGAAGATGAATTGGAGAAACTCCGTAGGAAGCTGCAAAGAGGAGCTGGATCTTCGTCAGAAGTGTTTCCTTCTAGATTTTAGTTTTTCTGTTGTTTGTAATTTTGGATCTTTGAACCTTTTGTAAGCTTTTCCATTATTAATGAAAGAATTTTATTATGTTTTATGTTGTATTTCTCTAATGTTTACAATTAATGTCTTAAAGTTCCTTGAAAACCAATAAAAATAAAAAATCATTTGTATTGCATTTCATGCACCATTCCGCATTTTGGTCTTGCTTCTGAGAGTATTCCCGAGGTCTTATTCAGTGCTCTTCATACAGAATCAAGTTGTCTCACCGGTATAATACTCGAGCTAACTGCAAGAAGAAGATGGAAGGTCTTGAACAAGAGAATCGTGAGCTACATGAAGAGGTTGTTACTTTGAGATCTGGGGTGGAACGTCTCATTGCTCTAGTTGAGACATTGATGGCTACTCAGAATCAGAATCAGAATCAGGTTCCTCCTCCTTCCAGTGCCCAAGCTCAAGGTCAGGCCACTGTGATTTCTGAAATCGCTGCTACAACAATTTTTGTTGTTCCAGCTGCTGCTACTCAGCAACGTATGCCTAATGGATACCCCTGGGATATGCCTGAAGGTTATCTGTCTGTTCTTGAGATGACTCGTCCTTTGAATCGTGTCATGGTCACCACGTCTCCTATTGTTCATACTAGTCATTTTGTCCCAGAGCTCATTTATGATGCTGCGCCAAGTGAAGGTTTGGGTATTCACGATATAATGGATTTTTTCCAAGATCAGTTCGAATAATTGCAGAAAGAGATGAGAGCCCTGCGTGGGAAATAATTGTTTGGAAAGAATGTGCATTTTCTCTGCCTTGTCCCCAATGTGGAAGTACCTGCTAAGTTCAAGTTGCCTGAATTCGAGAAGTATAAGGGAAATTCCTGTCCTCAGGCACATCTGGTGATGTATGTAAGGAAGATGTCCACTCACACTGATGATCAACATCTGTTGATCCATTATTTCCAAGACAGTTTGATTGGAGCTGCTTCTAAATGGTATATGGGCCTTGATAGCACCCACATTCGCACTTTTAATGATCTAGCTGAGGCGTTTGTGAAGCAATACAAGTATAATGTGGATATGGCTCCTGATCGAGATCAGCTACGAGCAATGATGCAGAAAGAAAAGGAATCCTTTAAGGAATATGCTCAGAGATGGCGTGAGGTTGCCACCCAAGTAATTCCTCCGATGGAAGAGAAAGAGATGACTAAGATTTTCCTGAAGACTCTTGGCCCATTTTACTATGAAAAGATGATTGCAAGTGCTCCTGTAGACTTCACTGAAATGGTGGGTATGGGTGTTAGACTTAAAGAAGATGTGCAAGAAAGTCATCTGGTTCAGAATGACAATTCGTCCGGTGGTGCCAAGAAGTATGGTTCTTCTTTCCACAAGAAGAATGAATCAAATGCTAATGTTGTTTCTCATGGAAGGAATAGTCGCTCTAGAAGTCAACCTCAACAAGTGGCGTCAGTAACTCCTGTTGTGAATTCAGTGCCTGTAGCTCATGTTAATCAACAACCAGCGAGGCGGAATCCGTATCCTCGAGTTAATTTTGATCCAATCCCCATGACATACACAGAATTGTATTCTGCTCTAATTCATAAGAAGTTGGTTCAACCAAGGTCCCCGCCTCCCGTTCCAAAGAAACTCCCTTGGTGGTACAAAGTTTATGCCACTTGTGCTTTTCATCAGAATGCCCCTGGGCATGACTTAGAGAATTGTTGGCCTCTAAAGAATGAAGTTCAGAGATTGGTACGTTCTGGTATGCTCTCCTTCCTTGATGTTGGTCCTAATGTGCAGAACAATCCATTACCGACTCACGAAGCATCTGCTGTGAACATGGTGTATGGATGCCATGGAAAGTATAAGGTTTATCGTGTGGAACACATCAGAGGATCATTGGTAGAGATGCATGCCACTCTGTGTGAATATAGTCATTATGAGAATAATCATGCTGCTTGCAGGATTTGTTCAATCAATCCTCGAGGATGTTATATTGTGAGAAGAGATTTACAAGAGATGATGGATCAAAGGCTCATTGAAATTCTGAGAGACAGAGATGAAGATGATGTCAATGTGATTGAGCCGTGCTTTGAAATTCCAGAATGCATAGAGATTGGTTATTACGGAAAATTTGTTGTAGAGCCTCTTGTGATATGTTTGCCTGGATCTGTACCTTACAGCTCTGACAAAGATGTACCCTATAGATACAATACCACCATGCTGGAAGGTGGAAAAGAAGTCGAGATTAAGCCTCTTTCTTCTGTGGTGAATATAGCAGATCTTAGTAGAGTAACTAGAAGTGGACGAGTTTTTACTCAGCCCCAAGCAGTTGTGGATGTCCAGAGGAATCCTACTCAAGTGCCTATGAATATTAATGATGCGAAAAAAGTGAATGATGGGTCGTCTTCAGGAAAATAGATGGATGAGATTATGAAGCTTATCAAGATGAGTGATTATAAGATTGTAGATCAGTTGCATCGCACTCTGTACAAGATCTCTATAATGGAACTGCTGACGAGTTCTCCTGCTCATAGGGATTCTTTAATGAAGATACTTGATCAAGCCTTTGTGGATCATGATGTGACGTTGGATCAGTTTAATGGGGTTGTGAGTAATATTACTACATGCAACAATTTGATCTTCAGTGATGAAGATTTTCCTGAGGAAGGAAGAAATCATAATTTGGCTTTGCACATCTCTGTCAATTTCAAAGAGGACTCGATGTCTAATGTCTTGATCGATACTGGTTCATCACTGAATGTCATGCCAAAATCCACTCTTGCTAAGTTGTCTTATGGTGGCTGTCATACCCCAATTTTTGACCCTAAGATCATACATCATTTGCATTTCAATCATCAATCAAGATCACAACCTTGAGGTATCATTTTTCCTTTGAGGGGAACCATCGAGCATTTCTAGCTTTTTATTTGTTTTATACTAACCCAAATACCAAAAACATTGCTTTATTTCTTTGTAGGCTCTTGTTTTGTAGGTACCAAGCCAAGACATGCAATAAACAAGGCATTTTTCATGTTTTGGACTGATGAAATCGATTTCCCTACTGGGTAAATCGATTTCCCTGCAGCAATCTTCAACAAAATCACATTCTGGACAGCATGAAATCGATTTCCCTCCTGGGTAAATCGATTTCCCTAGTGTATTTTGCGCCAAATTCTCTTCTGGAACAGAGTGAAATCGATTTCACTCCTGGGGAAATCGATTTCCTTAAGGCAAAATTCAAAAATATAAGGAGGGAAGCTTGACATCATTTTGGCACCTTTTTCTTTGATTATTTTTGATCATTTTACCAATTTTCCACCTCATCAAAATTAATCCCTTTCCAAAACCCTCACCCAAAGTTCATTTTCATAAGATTAGTAAGGTTCACATTGAATCTTGCTAATTTTGAACTAAGCCTCCTACATTTCACTCTTTTCTTTGATTGTTCATCTCCATACTTGAAGGATCTACACTTTGTGCTTGTTCTTGAAGCTACTTCAACACTTTAATTCAAGAATTGGTAAATTTCTCAATTCTAAGATGTAGATCTTTGTTGCTTGTGTTCAATGCATCTTTGATGCTATATTGGTGCTATTTGATGGTGATTTGATGGAAAATTCGTGCTCCAATGGATATGTGATCATAAGGTGTTTGTATGTTTGCTTAAGTCAAGTTTTATGCCTCCTAATGCTGATTTTTTGAATGCTGCGTGCAGGAAATCGATTTCCCTCTGTAGGAAATCGATTTCCACCTTATTTTTTTTCAAAATTTGAACTCCGCACTCAGGAAATCGATTTCCTACAGAGGTAAATCGATTTCCTGCTGGCAGAATGTGTTTTTTTGCCTTTTTTATGCTTGTTTTGGCTTCCTACTTCCTCCACTTCATTAATATCATTGGATCTAGGATGTTGATAGGTTTGAAATGACCTAATCCATAATATTAGATGAATGATATTAATGATAGTGTGAGTTGATTATCTTTTGTGAATTTTATTCTTCTTCCTCCATTTCATTAATATCATTGGATCTAGGATGTTGATAGGTTTGAAAGAACCAAATCCATAATATTAGATGAATGATATTAATGATAGTGTGAGTTGATTATCTTTATGCATTTTATTTTCTCCTTCTCCTTTTTTTTCTTTTGATCGATGAAAGTCTTAATACTTTGAGAATTCTTATGGATTCTTAGTAAAGACTAGATCGTTACCTATTTTCTTTTCGTGCGGTATTGCTTTCGGAAGGCGATCTACATATCGTTCTTCTCGCATGCATTAACACATAAAGTTTTGACCGGCCTCGTTGTAGGGTGATTTCTACATAAATCACTTGGCGATCTGCTTAACATAGCGCAATATTTCGTGTCCCGAATAAAAAAGATCAAACATGGAAGAGAATTGTATGCGGTTGATTTAAGACTTGTGGAGGTTTTTATCGTGTAGTCGCTATGATTCTATCAAGCTTCTGATAAACCCCATTGAATTTAAATCCGAGTACATCATTCACTCACCATAGATCTTCCTACTAACTTTGATAACATACTTGACAAGTTTCAAGATGGTTATCTTTAACACTTAACAACTAACTTTAATTTCCGCACCTTTACTATACCGCTCTTTATATTACCGCTCTTTATATTACCGCTCTTTATATTTCTCGCTTTATCGCTTTACTTTATCATTTCATCATGTTTACCTTCCGTCATTTTCTCTTTGTCCACTTGGGCATATGTTTATGTTTCCGTTATTTTTTCTTTTGTCCACTTGGACCATACTTTACTTTTTTTTGCTAAAACACTAATAAACAACCGAAAATCTAAAAAATACATAAGGTTCTCTTTGGACTATCGGTTACTATCCCTAGCACTTTGGAGATTCGGACTTATGGACCTAGTACCTCTGGACTCATTCTATTACTATCCTGTGATTGTTCTGTCTGTCTAGCATTGTTCTGTTGTATGTTTATGTGTGCAGGTATTTCCTTGAAAGCCCTTGATGGTTAATTCCAAGGCATTGATATAAGGATTTTACCCGAAAAACAGCCGTTACTCTGCCCGATTTTCGTCAGAATCTTAACGTGCTTAATGCAAAGTGGTTCTAAGACAATAAGTTCATGTGGATCCCCAAGTGTTAATGTGTTGGTATTGATAAATCCAAAGGATGGGAAAACTACCTTGGCTCTTAATGTCGAGTGTTGGCTTCTTATTTGGTTAGACCGTTTCTTTCCTTAGCTTTTATCTTATGCACTAGGTTAGCCTCTTCATCTCCTCCCATTCTTAAATTTTCAAAATCTTCTCCCTTTTTCAAAAACCTTCTTATGTTTGCAAACCTTTTCAAAAACCTTTTCTCAAAAATATCTTTCGCCCTTAGTGGCTTGTCTTCAAAAGTTTAGACACCGTTAATTGTTGAAACGAGTGGTTATACCCCACGATTTTGAAATTGATTGATAATAACGAGATCTTTTCCGCGTGAGAGAGCTAGTGGCATACTCGTTGATTTTATCCGAGTTGGCGCCCTTCTTTCATTTGCGATGCAAAGAACTTGTTTGTTCTCATGCTCAAGATCAATGGCTGAGTATTTCTCTCTAACGACAACAAAGTGTTTATTCGTTTTAAAATGTTTTTTCCCAAAAAGCGGAACTACATTAGCTCTGACTTCTCCATTGCACCGAGGAGGTATGTAGGCCCAAAGCTTAACGCTTTGCCGAGCTTATTTTAAAAATAAAACAAACCCTTTTTTAGCACACACGACACAGATTTTCAAAAAGGTTCCCGTGGAGTACCACGGATATGAGGGGTGCTTTAAACCTTCCCCTCATATAATCAACACCCGTACCCAAGATCTCTTCTTTTTGTTTTAAAAACAAATTTTGGTTTTTTTCGTTCTTTTCCCTTTTCCTTTGGAAATAATAAAAGCGTGGTGGCGACTTTCACTGAAATATTGATTCGAGTCAATCCCATGGCTTCGATGTCAGATTTTCCCCGCTACAGGAAAATGGCGACTTCACTGGGGATCCAGTTTTAAGTGTGTTAAGCCTATTTTTGTTTATCTGTGTGTTTTATCTGTATATATTATTGTGTGCTTTGTTTGTTTATTTTCTTTTCTTTTTTTTTTTTTTTTTTTTTTTTTTGGTGCTCGATGGTTCCTCTGTGATGAGATAAAGTTCTAACCCGAACTTTTGTGAGTAACTTGAGATAGGAGGTGGTAAGACCAATAGTCGCATGTCAGGAGCAATCCTTAGCATGAGCGTCATATGGTGGAACCCCAATCAGTGGAGGCCTCATGGAAGGTAGTAGATGTTGTTACGAATCATCGTGATAACGCTATTACTTTCAATAGTGAGTGTCCGTAGAAGCTGAATGACCTAGAACCCCTTTTAACCAATCTAAGCCTTTTTAGGATGTAGTGCAGAAACAAGATCAAGTACCAATTTGAGCTTGTTGTCATGCGATACTACGCTCAGACGAGGTCTTTTTAGGCATATTATTGGCGCCCATGAGCAATTGTGCGTGCCGGTAATATCCGATAGAAGATTGAAAACTCTGGGAACCTTTGTAGAACCCGTTTGGCAGGTACAAAATTCCCTAGTACATACCTTTGTGGGTGGTTCTTAACCTTGACTCCATGCTCGTGACGTCGAACCTTTGAACTCTGTTTGTGCGACCATGTGTGATCTTGATTGTGATTGATGCATAAACCATGCATCCATGCATTCATTTGATTTCCAAGGAACTCATAGGTCTTTCTTTGTAAACATCATAAGTTTCATCAAACTCAATGGATCTTGGGTGTTGATGGGGTGAAAACTCTAATCCACCAAAATGGATGATTGATCTTGATGATAACTTGATCAAAGCTTTGATCCAATATAGGATTTACTTCCTTCATGTTTTGATGTTTACAAATTAATAACTTGAATTCCTTGAGAATCAAATAAATTAAAAAAAAAACAAAAAAACAACAATTGCATCATTTGCATACATACATCCAGGTTGTCCAGAAAACTTATCCTTGTTTGTCTCCATCTTCAGAGTTGTCTGTCTACTCTCAAGCTGATTCCTCGACACATTGAACTAGAAGCATGTATCTAAAGAGTATGGAAGAACTTCAACAAGACCAAGAGTTGCTAAGAGCAGAGGTCAGCGAGTTGAAAATTCAGATGAATCAAATTATGGAAATCCTGCAAGTCTTGTTGAAGAGAGAATGCAACAATCCTCCGATTATTACAAAGCAAGTGAATACTCCTTTAGCCTTTTCCGTTGCTACTCCAACTCAAGGGAAACCATCTTTTATGTCATGTGATTCATATTTTGGAGTAGAGAAGGAAACGCTTGTTTGCTTTCCTCAATCAGTGCTTCATAGGACCTTGCATCAACGTCCATTATCTATTCCTTCTCAAGGTAACAAAAAGCAGAAACAAAATCAGATTCGTAATAGGGTCGACTTTGATCCTATCCCCATGACTTATACGGAACTGTATCCTGCTTTGGTCCAGAAAGGGTTGATTACAACAAGGGCTATGCCGCCTCCTCGAAATCCTCTCCCTGATGGTTTCAGATCTGATCTTCATTGTCCTTTACATCAAGGTGCAGCTGGCCATGATTTAGAAAGATGTTTCCCTCTAAAGGAAAGAGTTCAAGAGTTGGTGAGATCAAAGTTGCTCACTTTCAAGGATATGGGTCCTAATGTTGTCACTAATCCTTTGCCAGATCAGAGTGGCTGAAGACAAGTCAAAGCCTGATTTTCCTAAAGCCAAGTGTTTCGGACAGGATAGCTCATCTTTGTTGCTGATTAGTCACTAGGCCTTGATTCTGTACTGTTTGTTTTTCCTTTATTGTACTGTTTACTTTTAGACTTTGTTTGTTTCTGAATGGTGATTTTAATGAAATGAGCATTGCATATTTTGAATTCATTAACATCCACTGTGTTTATATTTATACCTTATTTTACAAAACTTTTTCTTCCATTTGCTTTCTCTATCAAACTTGTGTTTTATGCAAAGATTGGAGGGAGGATGATGACAATGAAATACCCAAGTTGTTGAACTGTATGCTTTCGAATAAAACTCTGCTGATGATGTACAGGCATTGTTTCAATTCCCAAACACTGGAGAAATAAGGAAGTTAATCCCTTGTCAACCCCTCTGAGCCTTCGAAGTTGGAGTTTCTTTCTGTATGAAAAACCCGTATTTTTAACCTGGGGCAGGGTAGTTCTCAGTTAATTTGGCTGTGCATTCTATTTTAAGAGAATCATTCAGTACACCTTTCAACAAGCGCTTCAATCGCAAGCTTTCCTCCGCATACATCAAAGAAATGTTGGAGATGTCAATTAAAAGCCAATGATGGTTCATCTTAATCATTAAGCAAGGCAGTCACTATCTTTCAAAAAAAAAATGTATCAAAAAATGTATACAAAGAAAAGCCTGCTAAGTCAAAACCAAAAATGATGACTTAGGCAAAAATAAGGGCATCCCGCTGACTGTAAGATCAAAAATAAACAGTTCAGGCAAAAGTTAGGGATATCAAAAGAAAAAGATGAAAAAAGAGAAGTCAATAAATTCCTCAAGCAACAAAATGTTGTGACAACAAAAAGGAAGAAGTGACTGCAATCTCAAAAGTTCTCTTTGCTTGTGAACTATCATCATTATCAAAGGTGCAATTCCAGAAGTCTCTTGGAACCTGAATGCATAAGTTGAATTAACTGAGTTGTAGGACTGGAGATCATCACGAAGGGGGTGGGAACAATCAAATTTTGAGCCTTATATCCTTTGTTTCTTAAACCGTGAACCTGGCCACGTTACAACCTTTAAAAGACCTAATTGAGGCAAGGTTTGTTTGAAAGCATACTACAACAAGGTTGCGTAAGCTGACTCCCATGAGATTTGCCAATCATTTGCTTTGATATCATATCTTTGTTTTATCTTTCACTTTGAATGTCTGAACCTTTATGTTTTGACTAGTTGATTCCATTTTCTTTACATCAATAACATCTTTCAAAAAATGATTTTGATTTCAAAAATATTCTTTGAGCATTGCATTAAAATTACCATTCTTGAATGAACATTTTGTTTGCAAGTAAGCACTCATTTTTCAGGAAGTTCAAACAGTCGAGAAACTTGATCAGTGATCCTATCAGGGGCATGTTATTTCAAGATCCTGTTGTTCATTCAAGATTTGTTGATCAGAATATCATTTCAATACTTGTACTGGGGCAAGCCATCCCAACATGCATTTCAAGAATTGAAGCCATGATCAGTTAACTTGCAACAATTAGTGAATCAGGGGCAATCTTCTTCAGCAATCCCCAAGCAGTTTTATCAGCCCTTCTCAAAGGATCATCGATTTGATACAGTTACCAGTGTAATAGAAGTATGTCCAAGCATCTTCTTCGTAAGCAGAATTGGCAGAGTTCCCGTGTTGAGGAATCAGAGTTCCTATCGTGCCTCACAAAAGAGTCTCCCTCAGTTGTCACAAACAATTGCATTGCATTGATCATATATCATGCATAGAAAAATTCAACATCACGCATTGAAACAAATTTCATATTCATTTACATTCTCCGAGGTCCTGTTGTTATCAACATTTTACCTTGAGATCTAAGTCCAACTTACTTGGCACATACCAAAGTAGATGTTCGTCTGCCTGTTTCTATTTCCGTCCAATGCTACTCTTGGATGTGTAAACTTTTCTCTCTGTCCAATGCTACTCTTGGATGTGTAAACTTTTCTCTCTGTCCAATGCTACTCTTGGATGTGTAAACTTTTCTCTCTGTCCAATGCTACTCTTGGACATGTCATTTCTCACTTTTTATCCAAAGCCACTATTGGATGTCACAATCCCCATTAAAGTGTTTCTCACCTCCTTCAAAGCTACTATTGAATGACGTTCATGTCTTTGAGCTGGAATAACATTCTTTTTGTCCAATGCCACTATTGGATGTTTATTGAGTTTGTTTTCCATCCATTGCCACTCCTGAATGGTTGCTCAAATTTTCCGAATTGGTTTCCATTTTGTTCAAAGCTACTGTTGAACGCCTCTGATGTATTTCCGGGTTCAGGTTTCCATTTTGCATTCAAAGCCACTATTGAATCTCTTTGGTTTCCATTTTTGTCTAAAGCTACTATTGGATTGTTCCTGATGTTTTCCAGAGTTTGGATTCCTTTTGTTCAAAGCTACTGTTGAACGTCTCTGTCGTATCTTCGGGTTTGTAGGTCTCCTTTTGCATTCAAAGCCACTATTGAATCTTGTTGGTCTCCTTCCATCCAAAACAACTATTGGATGTCTCCGCTGTTTCCTCAGAGTTTGGGCCCTTTTTCAGATTCATTCAATGCCACTCTTGAATGTCTCTGATGGTTGGTGTCGTCTAATGCCACTTTTAGACGTTTCTACCCAATATGTTTGTGTTCCAGAGTTCATTCAATGCCACTTTTGAATATCTCTGTTGATTTTCATCGTCTAATGCCACTCTTAGACGTTCTTACTACACTTCTAACTTGGGTTTTATCCCTCCCTTTCTAAGTATTGCTGGATATTTCTTGTCACCCTGACGGATAACCAGTAGTATCTTGTTTCCCTAGCCACTCCTTTCATTCGAGTCTATCGCTCATTCCTTTTGTTCCCCCCAGTGGCATTATATTCCCCCTCTATTTTCATAAGCATACTTGATGCATCCATTAGCATCGCATTATACCTTAGGTTCAAAAATTGTGTATTTTATATTTAAGTCTCTTCAATTACGTCGAGCTGAGGATTTTAACCCTCACATCTCCGGAAAGAAGAAACTTAAATAGGGGCATCTGTCATACCCCAATTTTTGACCCTAAGATCATACATCATTTGCATTTCAATCATCAATCAAGATCACAACCTTGAGGTATCATTTTTCCTTTGAGGGGAACCATCGAGCATTTCTAGCTTTTTATTTGTTTTATACTAACCCAAATACCAAAAACATTGCTTTATTTCTTTGTAGGCTCTTGTTTTGTAGGTACCAAGCCAAGACATGCAATAAACAAGGCATTTTTCATGTTTTGGACTGATGAAATCGATTTCCCTACTGGGTAAATCGATTTCCCTGCAGCAATCTTCAACAAAATCACATTCTGGACAGCATGAAATCGATTTCCCTCCTGGGTAAATCGATTTCCCTAGTGTATTTTGCGCCAAATTCTCTTCTGGAACAGAGTGAAATCGATTTCACTCCTGGGGAAATCGATTTCCTTAAGGCAAAATTCAAAAATATAAGGAGGGAAGCTTGACATCATTTTGGCACCTTTTTCTTTGATTATTTTTTATCATTTTACCAATTTTCCACCTCATCAAAATTAATCCCTTTCCAAAACCCTCACCCAAAGTTCATTTTCATAAGATTAGTAAGGTTCACATTGAATCTTGCTAATTTTGAACTAAGCCTCCTACATTTCACTCTTTTCTTTGATTGTTCATCTCCATACTTGAAGGATCTACACTTTGTGCTTGTTCTTGAAGCTACTTCAACACTTTAATTCAAGAATTGGTAAATTTCTCAATTCTAAGATGTAGATCTTTGTTGCTTGTGTTCAATGCATCTTTGATGCTATATTGGTGCTATTTGATGGTGATTTGATGGAAAATTCGTGCTCCAATGGATATGTGATCATAAGGTGTTTGTATGTTTGCTTAAGTCAAGTTTTATGCCTCCTAATGCTGATTTTTTGAATGCTGCGTGCAGGAAATCGATTTCCCTCTGTAGGAAATCGATTTCCACCTTATTTTTTTTCAAAATTTGAACTCCGCACTCAGGAAATCGATTTCCTACAGAGGTAAATCGATTTCCTGCTGGCAGAATGTGTTTTTTTGCCTTTTTTATGCTTGTTTTGGCTTCCTACTTCCTCCACTTCATTAATATCATTGGATCTAGGATGTTGATAGGTTTGAAATGACCTAATCCATAATATTAGATGAATGATATTAATGATAGTGTGAGTTGATTATCTTTTGTGAATTTTATTCTTCTTCCTCCATTTCATTAATATCATTGGATCTAGGATGTTGATAGGTTTGAAAGAACCAAATCCATAATATTAGATGAATGATATTAATGATAGTGTGAGTTGATTATCTTTATGCATTTTATTTTCTCCTTCTCCTTTTTTTTCTTTTGATCGATGAAAGTCTTAATACTTTGAGAATTCTTATGGATTCTTAGTAAAGACTAGATCGTTACCTATTTTCTTTTCGTGCGGTATTGCTTTCGGAAGGCGATCTACATATCGTTCTTCTCGCATGCATTAGCACATAAAGTTTTGACCGGCCTCGTTGTAGGGTGATTTCTACATAAATCACTTGGCGATCTGCTTAACATAGCGCAATATTTCGTGTCCCGAATAAAAAAGATCAAACATGGAAGAGAATTGTATGCGGTTGATTTAAGACTTGTGGAGGTTTTTATCGTGTAGTCGCTATGATTCTATCAAGCTTCTGATAAACCCCATTGAATTTAAATCCGAGTACATCATTCACTCACCATAGATCTTCCTACTAACTTTGATAACATACTTGACAAGTTTCAAGATGGTTATCTTTAACACTTAACAACTAACTTTAATTTCCGCACCTTTACTATACCGCTCTTTATATTACCGCTCTTTATATTACCGCTCTTTATATTTCTCGCTTTATCGCTTTACTTTATCATTTCATCATGTTTACCTTCCGTCATTTTCTCTTTGTCCACTTGGGCATATGTTTATGTTTCCGTTATTTTTTCTTTTGTCCACTTGGACCATACTTTACTTTATTTTGCTAAAACACTAATAAACAACCGAAAATCTAAAAAATACATAAGGTTCTCTTTGGACTATCGGTTACTATCCCTAGCACTTTGGAGATTCGGACTTATGGACCTAGTACCTCTGGACTCATTCTATTACTATCCTGTGATTGTTCTGTCTGTCTGGCATTGTTCTGTTGTATGTTTATGTGTGCAGGTATTTCCTTGAAAGCCCTTGATGGTTAATTCCAAGGCATTGATATAAGGATTTTACCCGAAAAACAGCCGTTACTCTGCCCGATTTTCGTCAGAATCTTAACGTGCTTAATGCAAAGTGGTTCTAAGACAATAAGTTCATGTGGATCCCCAAGTGTTAATGTGTTGGTATTGATAAATCCAAAGGATGGGAAAACTACCTTGGCTCTTAATGTCGAGTGTTGGCTTCTTATTTGGTTAGACCGTTTCTTTCCTTAGCTTTTATCTTATGCACTAGGTTAGCCTCTTCATCTCCTCCCATTCTTAAATTTTCAAAATCTTCTCCCTTTTTCAAAAACCTTCTTATGTTTGCAAACCTTTTCAAAAACCTTTTCTCAAAAATATCTTTCGCCCTTAGTGGCTTGTCTTCAAAAGTTTAGACACCGTTAATTGTTGAAACGAGTGGTTATACCCCACGATTTTGAAATTGATTGATAATAACGAGATCTTTTCCGCGTGAGAGAGCTAGTGGCATACTCGTTGATTTTATCCGAGTTGGCGCCCTTCTTTCATTTGCGATGCAAAGAACTTGTTTGTTCTCATGCTCAAGATCAATGGCTGAGTATTTCTCTCTAACGACAACAAAGTGTTTATTCGTTTTAAAATGTTTTTTCCCAAAAAGCGGAACTACATTAGCTCTGACTTCTCCATTGCACCGAGGAGGTATGTAGGCCCAAAGCTTAACGCTTTGCCGAGCTTATTTTAAAAATAAAACAAACCCTTTTTTAGCACACACGACACAGATTTTCAAAAAGGTTCCCGTGGAGTACCACGGATATGAGGGGTGCTTTAAACCTTCCCCTCATATAATCAACACCCGTACCCAAGATCTCTTCTTTTTGTTTTAAAAACAAATTTTGGTTTTTTTCGTTCTTTTCCCTTTTCCTTTGGAAATAATAAAAGCGTGGTGGCGACTTTCACTGAAATATTGATTCGAGTCAATCCCATGGCTTCGATGTCAGATTTTCCCCGCTACAGTGGCACACCAATGAGATTTAGCAATGTGATTGTAAAAGCTTTTGATGGATCGAAGAAGTCAGTGGTTGAAGAGGTTGATTTACCCATTTGTGTTGGACCATTTGTCTTCAAGATTACTTTTCAAGTGATGGACATCTTTCCTGCATACAGTTGCTTGTTGGGAAGCCCATGGATCCACGAAGCTAGGGCAGTTACTTCGACTCTTCACCAGAAGTTGAAATTTGTGAAAGATGGAAAGATGGCTGTCGTGAACGGAGAACAAGCTTTGCTAATTAGTCATCTCTCTTTATTCCGTGCTACAGAGGCTGATGAAGTAGTCATTGGAACTGCATTCCAAGTCCTGGTTGTTAATGATGAATTCAAAAAGGATGAAGCTTCCATTGCCTCTTTCAAAGATGCTCAGCTGGTGGTTCAGAATGGACATTCAGGAGTATGGGGACAAGTGGTGAGTCTGCAAGAGAACGAGAATAGAGCTGGTCAGGGATTTTCTGCCTCAGACAAGTCTGTGATGAAGCCAGAATCTGCTTTTCGCCCTTATCAGGAGATATTTCATAGTGCAGGGTTCCTACATCCGACTCCTCCAGAGGTAGACGCTATTATTGAAGATGAACCAGAGCCAAAGATGCCAAGCTTTGTGACCCATGGAAAGATGATCAAGAACTGGATCACCATTGATGTTCCTGATTGTACTCATGTTTCAAAGTAATTTGCTTTTTATGTTTTTCAAAATCCTTTCGTTCTGCCCAAGATGAAAGTGAAATTGTTGGGGCTTTTCCTGTTTGTTTCAAACATTAAAATCATCAATAAAAGTGATTTTGTTTCTACATATATATGCTTTTTATCTTTTTGCTTTTTCTGGAAAGTGGTAACACAAAAAACCTTAGAAATATGTTTTCATTTGCCATAATCTGCACGATTACATGTTTGCATATATCTTTCCTTTTTCCTGAAATAATAATCACTTGTGCAGATTAATCAATAAAACCGTTGAAAGTAATGACCCTGCACGCTCTCCCAAGTGTCCTGTGTATGAGGCGGAAGAAGAAAGTGATGAATGTATTCCTGATGAGATTTCCCGACTTCTTGAGCACGAGGAAGACACCATTCAGCCGTATAAAGAGCCGTTAGAAGTCATCAACTTGGGTTCTTAAGAGGATAAGAAGGAAGTCAAGATTGGGGCACTGCTTGGTCAAGATGTTAAGAAGAGGATTGTAGAGCTTCTTAAAGAGTATGTTGACATTTTTGCATGGTCCTACCAAGATATGCCTGGGTTGGACACAAATATTGTGGAGCATCGTTTGTCGTTGAAACCTAAATGACCTCCTGTCAAGAAAAAGCTAAAAAGAAGTCATCCCGATATGGTGGAGAAGATTAAGAACGAGGTTTTGAAGCAGATAGATGCAGGTTTCCTTGTCACTTCTGTATACCCTCAATGGATTGCCAATATTGTGCTTGTTCCGAAGAAAGACGGAAAAGTTCAAATGTGTGTTGATTATAGAGATTTGAATAAATCCAGTCCGAAAGATGATTTTCCTCTACCTCACATTGACATGTTGGTAGATAGCACGGCAAAATTCGAGGTTTTCTCCTTCATGGATGGTTTTTTAGGATACAACCAGATTAAGATGGCACCTGAAGACATGGAAAAGACAACATTTATTACGCCATGGGGAACATTCTGTTACAAAGTAATGCCTTTTGGGTTGAAGAACGCTAGGGCGACATATCAGAGGGTCATGGCCACTCTTTTCCATGATATGATGCACAAAGAGATTGAGGTTTATGTGGATGACATGATTGCCAAGTCCCAGTCAGAGGAGGGGCACATGGAGGATCTTTTAAAGTTGTTTCAGCATTTGAGGAAGTATCGTCTCCTCCTGAATCCAAACAAATGCACTTTTGGTGTCCGTTCCGGAAAATTATTGGGTTTCATTGTCAGTCAGAAAGGAATCGAAGTGGATCCTGATAAAGTCAAAGCAATTCAGGAAATGCCAGCACCAAAGACTGAGAAACAAGTGAGAGGTTTCCTCGGACGTTTGAATTAAATCTCCAGATTCATTTCCAATATGATTTCTACCTGTGATCCAATCTTCAAGTTGTTAAAGAAAAAATAGGGATGTGTGTGGAATGAAGATTGTCAGAAAGCTTTTGACAACATCAAAGAATATCTGCTTGAACCCCCCCCCCCATTTTGCTTCCTCCAGTTGAGGGAAGACCTTTGATTATGTACCTCATAGTGCTTGAAAATTCAATGGGATGCATGTTGGGTCAGCATGACGAGTCTGGTCGAAAAGAGTATGCAATATACTACCTTAGCAAAAAGTTTACCGAGTGCGAAACAAGATACTCGCTGCTTGAGAAAACTTGCTGCACTTTGGTATGGGTTGCTCGCCGACTGAGACAGTATATGTTGAATCACACCACCTTATTGATTTCCAAAATGGATCCAATTAAGTACATATTTGAAAAACCTGCATTAACTGGAAGGATTGCTCGTTGGCAAATGTTAATATCTGAATATGATATTGAATACCGAGCTCAAAAAGCTGTATAAGGAAGTGTGTTGGCAGAGTACCTCGCTCACCAACCAATTGATGATCATCAATCTATCAGAATGGACTTCCCGGATGAAGATATAATGTATTTGAGAGTTCAAGATTGGGATGAGTCGTTGCCATAAGAAGGACCGAAGCCTGGATCCAAATGGGGTTTAATTTTTGATGGAGCTTCTAATGTTCATGGCCATGGCATTGGTGCCGTTATTATCACTCCGTAAGGTTCACATGTTCCTTTCACTGCAAGGATATGTTTTGATTGTACAAATAATATTGCTGAATATGAAGCTTGCGTCATGGGACTTGAAGAAGTCATTAATCTGAGAATTAAGATTCTTGATGTTTATGGAGATTCCCCGCTTGTGATTAATCAGATTAAAGGAGAATGGGAAACTCGTCATCTTGGCTTGATCCCTTGCAAAGATTACGCCAGAAGGCTGTTGACATTCTTTAACAAAGTAGAATTCCACCACATCCCTCGAGATGAGAATCAGATGGCTGATGCTTTAGCCACATTGTCTTCCATGTACAAAGTGAATTTCCATAATGAGGAGCCTCAGATTACAATCAGGCGTCTTGATAGACCTGCTCATGTATTCGCAGTTGAGGAATTAACAGATGAGAAACCTTGGTATTTCGATATTAAGCATTTTCTTCAGACCCGAGAATACCCACTTGGGGCATCAAATAAGGATAAGAAAACCTCGAGAAGATTGGCTGGCAGTTTCTTCATTAATGCGAATATTTTGTATAAAAGAAATTATGACATGGTTTTGCTCATGCCAATGGACATTTGATGGCTAAAAAGATGCTTAGAGCAGGTTACTATTGGCTGACAATGGAATATGATTGCTACAAGTTTGTAAAGAAGTGTCACAGGTGTCAAGTGTATGCTGACAAGATTCACGTGCCTCCGACACTTCTCAATGTTATCTCCTCTCCATGGCCTTTCTCTATGTGGGGTATTGATATGATTGGCATGATTGAACCCAAGGCTTCGAACGGACATCGATTCATCCTGGTAGCAATCGATTATTTTACCAAATGGGTAGAAGCTGCTTCATATGCTAATGTGACAAGACAAGTTGTGGTCAGATTTATCAAGAACAACATCATCTGCCAATATGGTGTACCAAGCAAGATCATTACTGATAACGGCTCAAATCTGAATAACAGCATGATGAGAGAACTATGTGAAAGTTTCAAGATTGAACATCACAACTCTTCGCCTTATAGGCCAAAGATGAATGGAGTTGTTGAAGCAGCAAATAAGAATATTAAGAAGATTGTTCAAAAGATGGTTGTTACGTACAAGGACTGGCATGAGATGCTCCCTTTTGCTTTGCATGGGTATCGTACATCTGTTCGTACTTCAACTGGGGCAACTCCTTTTTCTTTGGTTTATGGTATGGAAGCAGTGCTCCCCGTCGAGGTTGAGATTCCATCACTGAAAGTTTTAATGGAAACCAAGTTATCTGAAGCTGAATGGTGTCAGAGCAGGTTTGATCAATTGAATTTGATAGAAGAAAAGAGAATGACGACTTTATGCCATGGTCAGCTATACCAGAAAAGAATGAAGAAATCTTTTGATAAGAAGGTTCGACCTCGTGTATTCAGAGAAGGCGACCTCGTGCTTAAAAGGATCTTGTCTTTCACTTCCGATTCTAGGGGCAATTGGACTTCTAATTTTGAAGGACCATGTGTTGTTAAGAAAGCCTTCTCTGGCGGTGCATTGATTCTTACAACTATGGATGGAGAGGAGCTCCCAAGTCCCGTGAATGCTGATGTAGTCAAGAAATACTTCGCCTAAAAAATAATAAAAGAACAGCTCGCTAAGTTGAAAACCCGAAAGGACAGCTTAGGCAAAGAAGAGTGTATCGGTGGACTGAAAACCCGAAAGGGCGGTCCAGGCAAAAATTAGAGACATAAACAGAATAAAGTACCCGGTGGACTGAAAACCCGAAAGGGCGGTCCAGGCAAAAGTTAGGGATTCATGGCAAGTAACTACATCATGCAACACTTGATCAGCAGCAGTCATCTATTTATCATGAGAAGTTCAACACATTTCAACGGAAGCCTTTGCTAAGGGATTCCATGTCGAGAGAGAGGATGGGGTCATTACATTTCAATGCACCTTTTCCACAAAATTACCACTTTCCAAACTTTGTAATCATCCATGGGGTCTTGCCATTTGCAGGCTACCATTCTATTAATAAAGTTGGAGCCTTTACCCATTATTTGCAATCTTATTTCTTTCATATCTCTTAAATGACATTTATTGTTGATAGTAATTTTTGAAGCTAAAAGAAAATTGATTTCAACAAAATCCTTTTGAAAAATATAAAAGAAGTTTTATTTTGATTCATGAGTATATTACAAGGAATGGATATGTTGAGGTATTCATGTGCAGAAGAGGAAGAATGTATTGCGGTTGGTATACCTTTGGCCTGGTTCGAATATGATGTAGAACTCAGCTATTATGTTCTCTCAACTTCGATGTTTCCTCAGTGTTGAGTAGCATTTATTCCAAAGCCATCAAAAGCTTGTTGTAGCAATTTCTATTCATATTTGTGAATGATACCTCGAGTGCTCAGCTTGAGACATGCTTGATTATGTTATTTTTGTTCTCTATCTCTTAAGTTAATCCTTGTGCTAAGTTTTGGCAGCATATGCATCATTAACATGCATAAAAAACAATCATGCATTCACATTTTCTATCATGAAGTTTACTGTCAATCAGATTTCTCTTTCATTTAGAGTGTCTTTAGGCTGAAAATACTCGCTTTCCTTGAAATCCCCACTGAATTTATTTCTATGTGGATAATATGTTTCAGTCATTCTGTTCAAAATGCTTACGAACAGAAATCCAGTGAGTTATTCCCTCACTTGATCCGGTCTTATTTGGCAGTTTCTTTCCATTTGGCTATGGATTGAATTTTGGTCGCTGGATGATGTTTGTTAAGATGGAGCACTTGTGTTTGCACCCTCAATCTTTGAAAAGAAAAGCAAAGTATTATTGATATACTTATGTTTGCTACTCACCGTCAATGGTACGTCGGTGCATTTTAGCTCACCTTCAGTGGAACGTTGGTGTATTTTATATCCTTACCGTCAGTGGTACGTCGGTGCATTTTAGCTCACCTTCAGTGGAACGTTGGTGTGTCTTGTTATATTTTCATCGCCAGTGGTACATCGATGTATTTTTATTCATACCTTCAGTGGAACGTTGGTATATTTTATCGTCAGTGGTACGACGGTATATCCCTTTTCTACCTCCAGTGGAACGTTGGTAGCTCACCTTCAGTGGAACGTTGGTGTATCTTGTTATCTTCATCGTCAGTGGTACGTCGATGTATTTCTTTCATACCTTCAGTGGAACGTTGGTATATTTTATCGTCAATGGTACAACGGTATATCTCTTTCCTACCTCTAGTGGAACGTTGGTAGCTCACCTTCAGTGGAACGTTGGTGTATCTTGTTATCTTCATCGTTAGTGGTACATCGATGTATTTCTTTCATACCTTCAGTGGAACGTTGGTATATTTTATCGTCAATGGTACGACAATATATTTCTTTCCTACTTCCAGTGGAACGTTGGTGTATATTGTTATTCTCATCGTCAGTGGTACGTCGATGTATTTCTATTCATATCATCAGTGGAACAATGGTGTTTTCTCTTTATATCCACAAATGAAGGATTGGTATTTTTGATTCTCCAGTGAAAAGTGATATATTTTCCCATCCCCAGTGAAAGAGGATGCATTCCTTCTCCGCCTTCTTTGAAAGTTGGTGTATTTTCTCATCCCCGGTGAAAGGTGATACTTTAACCTCTCTGGTGCGAAATGTTTTCCTGAGTGAAGTTTCTTATCCCAGCAAGGTTTCATATCTCCAACAAAGTCTTGTTTTCCCCAGTGGATTTCTTCCCACAAGACATTTGTTTTCCCCAGTGGAGTTCCTTTTCATCCCAGTGTTGTTTTGTTTCATCATGATCATATGCATTCATTAAACATTGCATTGTATCTTACGTTAAAAAATTGTGTGTTTATATATTTAAGTCTCTTCAATCTCGTCAAAACGAGGATTTACAATCATCGTATCTCCGGGTCGAAGAAACTTAAATAGGGGCATCTGTCATACCCCAATTTTTGACCCTAAGATCATACATCGTGTACATCTCAATCATTAATCAAGAGCTTCACTATGAAGTTCTGTTTTCAGTGTTTTGCTCGCTTCGTCTCTGAGGGGAATCATCAAGCACTTCTAGCTTTTAATTTGTTTTATACTAACCAAAATCCAAAAATATTCATTTTGTCTCCTTTGTTTGTGTTTTGCAGGAGAGAGGTCGAGCAAGAATCAAAACAATGCAAGAAGAAAATTTTTGAAAATTTGAAGGTGGAAATTGATTTACCCATATGGGAAATCGATTTCCTGGGGCGCAAATTCAAAAAAATAGAGAGGGAAGCATGACATCATTTTGGCACCTATTTTCTTTGATCATTTTTGTCATTTTACCAATTTTCCACCTCACCAAAATTAATTCCCTTCATTAAACCCATTTTAACCCCATTTTACCAATTTAACATTAATTAAACACAAGATTAATTACCAAAGGCACAATGACCAATTTGCCATTACTCTTGCCACAATTCTATAAATAGAGGCCTTCACCTCTTCATTTCACAAGCTTGGAGAGCCAAAGAAATTCTTGCATTTTCACTTCTCATCCTTTCCAAAACCCTCACCCAAAGTTCATTTTCATAGAATTAGTAAGATTCACCTTGAATCTTGCTAGTTTTGAACTAAACCTTCTTCATTTCACTCTTTTCTTTACTTGTTCATCTCCAATTTTGAAGGAGCTACTCATTTGGTGCTTGTTCTTGAAGCTACTCCAAGATTTTGTTAAAGAAGTGGTAAAATTCTAAACTCTAAGATGTAGATCTTTGTTGCTTGTGTTCAATGCATCTTTGATGCTACATTGGTCCTATTTGATGGTGAATTGATGGAAATTTCGTGCTCCAATTGATATGTGATCATAAGGTGTTTGTATTGAAGAATAAAAAAACACTTAGAAAGGGGGGGTTTAAATAAGTGTAGCTTTAAAACTTGTAAGATAAAAACAATTTGCACAATGATTTTTATCCTGGTTCGTTGTTAACTAAACTACTCCAGTCCACCCCCTTGGAGTGATTTACCTCACCTGAGGATTTAATCCACTAATCACACAAGATTACAATGGTTTTCCACTTAGACAACTTCTAAGTCTTCTAGAGTATACTGATCACAACCTGATCACTCTAGGAACAATCTGCTTAGATACCCTCTAAGACTTTCTAGAGTATACTGATCAACAACCTGATCACTTTAGTTCTTACAACTTAATGTAAACAAATTCTTTTAAGAGTTACAATACTTCTTATAAAGCTATTATCACAACTGTGATTTTCTCTTAAGTTTAAGCTTAATCTCACTAAAGTATTACAACAGCGATGTAGTGAGGTTGAAGATGAAGTTTGAGAGCTTTTTGAATTTGACAGCGTTTCTGTATATTTGCGCAAGTGTTGTATTCAGAATTCGTAACCTAGCTTCTCATCAGAACTTCAAATTTATAGGCGTTTGAGAAGATGACCGTTGGGAGCATTTAATGCTTTCCATATTCCATACAACATTGCATTTAATGTTTCACTCTTTTGTCAACTACCTCGAGCCTTACTTTCGCTGTGTCTACTGACATTGCCTTTCATAGCTTTCAACGTTCCTTTTGTCAGTCAGCGTAGCCTGCCAGCTAGTACTTGCTTCTGATCTGATGTTTGTGTGAACAACATTTGAATATCATCATAGTCAAACAGCTTGGTGCAGAGCATCTTCTTGTCTTCTGACCTTGAAGTGCTTCTGAGCGTGATACCATGAGAACTTCAGTGCTTCTGCTTCTGATCTCAAGTCCTTCTGATGCTTGACCATGTTCTGATGTCTTGCCAGACCATGTTCTGATGTCGCATGCTGAATCTTCCGAGTCAGTGCTTCTTGCGCTGATTTTGTGCATACTCTTTATATAATTCCTGAAATGGAAATTGCATAGTATTAGAGTACCACATTATCTCATACAAAATTCATATACATTGTTATCATCAAAACTAAGAATATTGATCAGAACAAATCTTGTTCTAACAATCTCCCTCTTTTTGATGATGACAAAAACATATATAAATGATATGAATTTGCGATCAGAATATCAGACGGCTAAAGACAATTACACAGCTATAGCATAAGCATATAAACATAGTGTGTGAATATGTCTCCCCCTGAGATTAGCAATCTCCCCCTAAGATAAATAATCTCCCCCTGAAATAAATACTGGAAGAAATTTATAAATAAAGGACTTCCCTGAGTATTTTCCATTTCAGTTGAGACGATCACATATGCTTAGATCTTCAGAACATTCACAGCTTCTGATTCTTGCTTCCATAGGACAGCTTCAGAGCTTGAATTTCTTCTTGAATCATTGCATGCTAGATTGTATCAGAACATTGTTGAATGTACCAGAGCATCATCAGAGCATCTCTACATCCTGAAATGCTACAGAACAAGCTAAACGACAACAGTCAGAGCATGAATGAATCAGAACATAAAATATGTATTAGAACATATAATATGTATCAGAACATATAATATGTATCAGAGCAAAAAACAATAATGTTTCAGAGCATATTTAGAACTAAAAACATGCATCAGAACATATAAGGAATAAGAATGAGTTAGAGCATATTCTATCATCAGAATATCAGAACATTCTTCCTTCTTGCTTCTGATCTTGAAGCTTTACAGCACTCAGCTTGCTTCAATTTCCATGAGCTTGATTCCATACAGAATTGCTTTTCCACATGTCTTTGCTTCTCATGTTGAGCTTTTAAGAATATCTTCAGTTCCTGCAAAACACTCAAAGACATAGAACTTGCAAGTTCTGTTAGAAATGTGGAGACTTTCTCCCAGCAACTGATAATATAAATCAGATCATTTATCACATTTTCTCCCCCTTTTTGTCATAACATCAAAAAACATAAAAGATTCAGAGGAAAAACAAATAATATGAGAGAAGGAAGGATAATTTTCATTGATTAGCAAAGGGAGAATTGTCAGAAGTACAAGGAGGATGCATAGAAAGCAGATGCAAAAACAAAGAGAAACTACTAAGACACAAAGACTAAGACGACCCTAGCTTAGACATAATCTTGGCCAGCATGTCATGAATCCCAGCATTGCTCTCAGTCTGTCTCTCCATGAAAGTGCGGAACTCAGCATTAGTAGTATCTTGCGTGTCCATGCGAGAAGATAGCTCAGCTTGGTTCTTCTGAATAACCTCTAGAGTCTTCACCAGAAGAGAGGGTTCACCAGAAGAAGCTTCACAACTTCTGTCCAGAGGGACAGCATTCTGAACCGCAGCTTCCATAATCAGATCATCACCTTGATTTTCCTCAACAGGAATAGTCCCAGCAGGATGATCTTCAGCATCAGCTTCTTCCATAGAAGCATCTCCTTCATATTCTGCAGCAGGCAGATCAGAATCTCCATTCTCAAGAGCTTGAAGAATGGCAGTAAGATTCTTTGGGGCAGAAGGACCTTCAACTTCTGGTGGGTCAACAACTTCTGGAATGACCAAATTAGGGTCTTTCTCAGAAGGATTTTCCCTCAGAAAGTCGAACAAAGACTTGAAGTCTCCATTCAGAACTGGATACTTAGGTCTCCATACCATAATCTCCCTACAAGGATTGTCCAGCAGCTCATCAACAAACATCTTCTCCTCAAGAATTCTCCTGTTTCTGATAGGATGATAATATACACCATTGTCAACCTCAAGAAGATAACCATCATTACCAGGAGCAGCAACCACTAGTCTCTTCTGAACAGCCATAGCTCCAACTTGAAAATCCTGGCGAAAGCTTCTCCAGAGGTTTCTAGTAGAAACATCATCAAGATCATTGAAGAAGGCATCCTTCAAGAGATCCAGCCTACTGATAACTTCATTTCTGAACAACTCCAGGTAAATATGAGGTTCAGGTTTAGGAGGGTTGAAGGTGAATTTGTAGTCAGGGTAGAGAAGGCAGTATGGGTTGGATTTTCTGGTAGGAAGGAGATGGGATATAGAAGGTGGAGGTGCTGTGGTTGAAGATGGTGGAATATCTGTGGAGATGGTTGATGAGGATGGTATATCAGTAGGGAGGGTTAATGAAGATGGAATATCAGAAGGTGTGGGAGGACAAACATTTAGTGGAGTGGGGTTTAAAATAGGTGTAGAAAGGGATGGTGGAGGAGGATTTGGAATGGTGAAGGTGTTTTGAGGTTCAGAGGGAGGGGGTTGGATAGAAGATTGAGATTCAGAAGGAGGTGGTTGATATACTTGCCTGGAGAAGTTACCCGTTCTTATAGCTTCAAAAGAATCTACTTTAAGAGGGTCATCAGTGACCTTCTGCCTCTTAGCTTCTCTAGCAGCTTCTTCTGCAGCTTTTCTCATCAGCCTTGCTTCTTGCTTCCTCTGAGCCTTCTTCTGAAGATCAGCTTGAGAAGGAAGCACTCTTCCACGAATCCACGCAGGATCAACAGAAGATTGAGTTCTAACAGAAGCTTCCAAGTAACGCTTAACGGCCTTGTGAAATTCTGCTTGGAACAATGTAGCAAAGCCTTCCACAGGAGTTCTTCTAGACATAATATTTGGGAAGCTTACAGGAGCAGAAGTTACATCTCTGATAAGCTGCATCCTTAACAGATCAACACCATTGAAGACGGGACCTTGAATAATTCCAAAGAACCTAGGCGTTCCAATAGTCCTTAGGGAGTCCATCAAATTACTTTCTATCAGAATATCTGAGATCATTCTGGCGAAAGGAATAGTATTTCTTTGAAGATGAGGATACTTCTCACGTTCTTCATCCCTTGACTCTTCAATAGCCAACTTCAGATTCTGAAAGAGAATGTTGGATATGTTGAGTTCAATTCTTCTTCCAATGCAGAAGAGAGTGTATTTGTGATCAGGACTGATGTAGGAGGAGGAGAACGATTGCCTTCTGTGATGGAGAGAACCCAGAATAATTTCAGCCCACACTTGATAAAACGCCCTCAATGTACCGGTTTTATGAGATTCAATACCAGTAGCAAGTGAGATTTGTTTTTCAACCTGTAGCCAGTTAACTCTACCACGAAGAGGACCAGTGCATCCTTCTTCATCATCCAGGTTGTACAGTTTCCTGATCAGTTTCTCAGTTATCACAACTTCATGCCCTAGCACGAAGGAGATGATAGCAGTTGGAGTAACGGTTGCATGAGCCCAGAAGTCTTTCACAAGGGTTGGATAAATTGGTCCAACCAATCTACCAAGATAATTTGACCAGCCTTGTTCCAAGATCCTTGCATCAGGATGGAAACCATTTGCTTTCAGATTTTCAAAATCCACAGCAGACTCACAAAGAACTTCCAACTCTTCAGTAGGAAAGGAGCAGGTTTTCAACGGAGCAAAATCACGCTTGCTCATAACCAGTTGAGTGGATGATACTTCTGTTTGGCTTGCATAGCTTGACGAAGGATTCATGGTGAAATGCTTGGTTTCAGAATAAAGCTAGGGTTCATGCGATGAATGCAAAGAGAGAGACAAATGAATAGAGAGGGAGCGAAAAAGATGAAATGAAGATGAATAAAAGAAAATAATAAATGCAGTATGGTTTAATGAAATGATTACAGAAAAAACATGACATCAATTTGCATTTAATGAGAAATGACGTTAGGAGAGATAAAGTGACAAAATGAAATGATTTGCACAGTTACCTAGGGCGGCGTCTCCTGAACTGCACGCATGCTTGTCCAGAAATAGTAAACACGTGTTTGTTTTCTGGAAAGACTGGTGACAGCTGTTTTGCTTTAAAAGAGCTTCTGAATCAACTTAGATAGTGAAACGTTAGTAATAACATAATCAGAACTTCTAATTGATCATTGTCAGAACTTCTTATAAACACATAATCCTAACACATTTCAGAATATACCCATACATAAGATCTTCTCATCTTCTCATTCTGGGCATAAATCCATACTGATGTTTTTCAGAATGAACTTAAACCTATCTTCAGCAAGGGGTTTTGTAAAGATATCAGCCCATTGATGGTCTGTATCCACAAAGTTTAAATAGAGAACACCCTTCTGAACATAGTCCCTAATGAAATGATGTTTAATCTTAATATGTTTAGCTTTGGAATGTAAGAGAGGATTCTTTGATAGACATATAGCAGAAGTATTATCACAGAAGATAGGAATGTTACTCTCATATATTTGATAATCTTCTAGCTGACTCTTCATCTAGAGCATTTGTGTGCTACAACCAGCAGCAGCAACATATTCTGCTTCTGTTGTTGAGAGGGCAATGGTAGCTTGCTTCTTGCTGTACGAGGAGATCAGATGACTTCCTAGAAATTGACAACTTCCAGAAGTACTCTTCCTTTCAATTCTATCTCCAGCATAGTCAGCATCAAAAAATCCTACTAAGTTGTATTCTTTAGATCTTATGTAGACTAAACCTGTAACATCCCGAAAATTCTTATTTAATTAATTTAATCAAATTTTAAATTAATTATGGGAAATTAACATTTTGTTGAATTATGTGGAAAAATAATAAAATGTTAAGTTATTGGGCCATGCGGTGGAATTAGTAAAGTGGGGGTGTAATTGTGTAAGAGCCCATTTCTAATTTTATGTTTTTCATAAAATAAGGGAAAACAACAGGAGAAGGGAAAAATTAGAACGTGAAAACCAGAAGCTGTCAATTCAAGAATTTGGCTAAGGTAAGGGGGGACTTATCTGATTATCATCTATTATCGGGCTAGGGGTTGATAATACTGAATAGATGTGGAATTCGGGTCGATTGAGTCATATGATGGGTTTAGGGATTGAGTCAATTGTATGATGTTTGATCTCTATGTTTGAATCTATGATGTCTGCGTTGTTATGGTCTCAATTGATGTGTAATTGGTGTATTATGAGATGTATTTTGTGTTGTTTGTGCATTCTATTTCCCTAGGTTCGTACTGGTATGAATTGGGAGAGTTTGGAATGTGTAGAATGTTGTTTTCTGCAGGTTGGGGTTTCTGAAATCGCCGGTTCGCGCCGCGTGCATAGTGTTGGCGCCGCGAACAGGTGGGCAGAATGCCAGGAATTTGTGATACGCACAGGTCGCGCCGCGTACCCGTGTTCGCGCCGCGAAGGCGTAACTTTTTCTCGCTTCGCGCCGCGTGCAGATGTTTGCGCCGCGAACAGCTTGGCAGAGAGCCAAGGATTCTTGGAACGATCAGTTCGCGCCACGAACTGATGATGGCGCCGCGTGCTGTTGGTGTTTTGAGATATTTTAAAAGTTCAAAGACGCATAACTTTTTAACCGTTGGTCCGTTTGATGTGCCGTTTCGAGCTAAACGAACCTTATAGAATAATCTATAGGATGATGATTGATTGGTTTTTGGAATGATGAAAATACATGTATGCTATTCTTATTGAGTATGATGATTGGTGCAAATACGTGTATGTTTTGTATATGATGATGATTGAATTGTGATTGAATGATGTTGATATATATGGACATACTTGAATGATGATAATTTTGATGATGATGATGATGACGATGGTATAAGTATGTTGTATATGTTGCATTCATTCATGTTCATTGATGATACTGTATCCATAAGGGTGTGTTGGATTAGTGAAGGGCATGATTCCCATTGTGTGGAATCTGTGCTGGCAGGGCCGTATTCTTGATAATGTTGGATCGGTCATGGGTTATTCCCATATGATGATGTTGGTACCACATGCATAGTGTCAGTTCATACATATGCATAATTTATAACATGATTTGATGTATTCCAGTGTTGTAAATGTTGATGATGTGTTGATTGTGGTTTGACTTGTTGTGAATGTCTGATTATGAAACAATTGGGTGAATGATGCAACTGTGATGTGTTATTGCTTTATAACCTTATAACATTTGTTAATTATGATGAGACTCACCCTTACATGTTGTCATTTTCAGATTGAGGATAGCGGCTGTTCGACTCGGTGAGGATTAGCTCATGAGTCAGTGTTTTAGTAGCGTCAGGTGTCATGCTCTGATAGTTGTAACACTGGGGACGCGATTGTTTAGAGTTTATGATTATGACTCTAGTTATGTTTTGATGTTTTGAAGGACAAGTTTTAAAGATGTTAAACTTAGTCCGTCTTTGTTAAATTTCTGCTGTGTTAACATGAAAACGTTTTAATTTATGATGATTGCCTCAGTGAATGCATGACATGACTGAATGATGTTTATTTATTATGAATTGTGGCACCCTTATTTCATGTACTCTGAATAATTGTTTTAAATTGCCGCGGGGTTAGTAAGGGGTGTTACAATAGTGGTATCAGAGCATAGTCGGTCGTTATGACCAGAGTCTTAGTGTTAGTTTTGTTTCCTGTGTATGCGACTAGTAAGAGTTAATTGTCGATACTTCTGTTCTGATTAAATTGTTTGTGATTTAAGCACAACAATGGCTGGAAGAGGAGGAAGAAACGATGATGCTATCGCTGAGGCTTTGGGCATGATTGCTGGTGTGCTGGGAGGAAATGCCAATGGAGCTGCGATTGGTGCTGACAGGCAGCAGAACAGTTTTCAGAGGAACAATCCTCCATTGTTCAAGGGCACGCATGATCCTGAAGGTGCTCAGAAGTGGCTTAAGGAGATCGAGAGAATCTTCAGAGTCATCGATTGTGCTGAGGATCTGAAGGTGAGGTATGGTACTCACATGTTGTCTGAAGAAGCTGACGACTGGTGGATGACTACCAGGACTGAACTGGAAGCTGATGGTGTGGCTATTTCTTGGGTTGTGTTCAAGAGAGAATTTTTGAGAAGGTACTTTCCTGAAGACGTAAGAGGTCGAAAGGAAATTGAATTTCTGGAACTAGTTCAAGGTAGCATGACAGTACCAGAGTATGCTTCGAAGTTCGTTGAGTTGGCGAAGTACTACGTTCACTACAACAATGATGAAGCTAGTGAATTCTCGAAATGCATCAAGTTCGAGAACGGTCTCCGTGATGAGATTAAGCAGGGTATCAGATATCAGAGAATCCAGAGATTTGTAGACTTGGTGGACTGTAGTAGGATCTTCGAGGAAGATAATCTCAAGTTGAAGTCATCTCACTCTCGCGAGTTAGTTGACAGGAAAGGGAAGAAGCCTATGGATAAGGGTAAGCCATATGGTAGAGGTAATCCAAAGACTGGTGGTTGGAAGAAGCCTAGTGGGGGAGACTCCAGTGCTTTTGTCAGGTGCTATAACTGTGGAGAGGTCGGACACCGTAGGAATGAGTGCAAGCTGAATCAGAAGAACTGCATCAAGTGTGAAGAAGTGGGTCATGTTGCCGCTGATTGTAAGAAGAAGATTGTGACTTGTTACAACTGTGGTGAAGAGGGTCACATTAGCCCACAGTGTCCTAAACCGAAGAAGAACCAAGCTGGAGGAAAGGTCTTTGCTTTGTCTGGATCGGAAACCACTCCGGAGGATAGACTAATTAAAGGTCTTTGCTTTGTCATGGCACACCTTTAGTTGCGATTATTGATACTGGAGCAACTCATTCTTTTATTTCTTTGGATTTTTGGAAATATCTGAAATAAATGGAAGTATGGTTATTGATACTCCAGCGTCGGGTTCAGTAACTACTTCGTCCGCATGCTTGAATTGTCCTGCTGATGTTTTTGGTAGAGAATTCGGGATGGACTAAGTGTGCCTTCCGTTGAAACAACTCGATGTAATCCTGGGGATGAACTGGTTAGAATTTAACCGTGTTCACATCAACTGTTTTTCGAAGACAGTAATCTTTCCTGAAGGAGTTCATTCTAATGATCTGGAGATGACGGCTAGACAAGTGGATGAAGCTATCAAGGATGGTGCAACAGAGTTTATGTTGTTCGCATTGATGAATGTGAAAGAAAAAGTGGCGAGTAGCGAATAACCTGTGGTGTGTGAATTTCCAGAAGTTTTTACAGAAGATGTGAATGAACTACCACCGGAAAGAGAAGTGGAGTTTTCTATTGATTTAATTCCGGGAACTAGCCCAGTGTCAATGGCACCGTATCGTATGTCACCGTCTGAGTTGACTGAACTGAAGAAGCAGTTGGAAGAATTACTTGAGAAGAAGTTCATTCGTCCTAGTGTTTCTCCGTGGGGTGCACCTGTGTTGCTAGTAAAGAAGAAGGAGGGTTCAATGAGGTTGTGTGAATATTACAGACAACTGAACAAGGTTACTATCAAGAATCGGTATCCCTTGCCGAGGATTGATGATTTGATGGATCAGTTGGTTGGAGAGAGTGTGTTTAGCAAAATTGATCTGAGGTCTGGGTATCACCAGATTCGTGTGAAAGACGATGATATTCAGAAGACCGCTTTCAGAACAAGGTATGGACATTATGAGTATTCGGTAATGCCGTTTGGAGTTACTAACGCACATGGTGTATTTATGGAGTATATTGTTAGAACAAGATTTGTTCTGATCAATATTCCTAGTTTTGATGATAACAAGGATATGAATTTTGTGTGAGATAATGTGGTACTCTAATACATTGCGAATTCCCTTTCAGGAAATATATAAAGAGTATGCACAAATCAGCGCTCAGAAGCTTTGTCTCAGAAGGTTCAGCATGCAACATCAGAACATGGTCTGGCAAGACATCAGAAGATAGTCAAGGCAGAATCAGAACATGGGTCTATGAAAGCATCAGAAGAACTTGAGATCAGAAGCAGAAGCACTGAAGTTCTCATGGTATCACGCTCAGAAGCACTTCAAGGTCAGAAGACAAGAAGATGCTTTGCACCAAGCTGTTTGACTCTGATGATATTCAAATATTATATTCACAAACATCAGATCAGAAGAAAGTACAAGTGGCAGGCTACGCTGACTGACAAAAGGAACGTTGGAAGCTATTAAAGGCAACGTCAGTAGACACAGCGTGAACAAGGCTCGAGGTAGTTGACAAAAGCGTGAAACATTAAATACAAAGCTGTACGGAATACGCAAAGCATTAAATGCGCTCAACGGTCATCTTCTCAAATGCCTATAAATATGAAGTTCTGATGAGAAGCAAGGTTAACAACTCTGAACCAAATTCTGTGAATATTAACTTGCTGAAACGCTGTTCAAATTCAAAGCTCAGAAACTTCATCTTCATCAAAGCTCACTACATTGCTGTTGTAACATATTAGTGAGATTAAGCTTAAACGTTAAGAGAAATATCACTGTTGTGATTATAGCTTTTCAGAAGCATTTGTAATACTCTTAGAATTGATTACATTAATTTGTAAGTAACTAGAGTGATCAAGTGTTGATCAGGATACTCTAGGAAGTCTTAGCTTGTGTCTAAGCAGTTGTAATTAGAGTGATCACGTGGTGGTCAGGATACTCTAAGAAAGTCTTAGCTTGTGTCTAAGCATTTGTTCCTGGAGTGATCAGGTTGTGATCAGGATACTCTAGAAGACTTAGTCGCGGACTAAGTGGAAAACCATTGTAATCTGTTGCGATTAGTGGATTAAATCCTCAGGTGAGGTAAATCACTCCGTGGGGGTGGACTGGAGTAGTTTAGTTAACAACGAACCAGGATAAAAATAACTGTGCAATTTATTTTTATCGTTCAAGTTTTTAAGACTACACTTATTCAAACCCCCCCTTTCTAAGTGTTTTTCTATCCTTCAATTGGCATCAGAGCGCCGGTTCTAAGGTGCAAGCACTTAACCGTGTTTAGAAAAGATTCAGGAAGAGAAAAACGCTTCAGTAAAAGATGGCTGGTGAATCTCAATCAAATCCAACTGCATCTACATCTGGCTCTGCTGAGCAATACAATGGTAACAATGGTTATACTAGACCACCAATATTCGATGGTGAAAACTTTGAATATTGGAAAGATAAACTGGAAAGTTACTTTCTTGGTCAGGATGCTGATCTATGGGATCTTCTGTTGGATGGTTACAAACATCCTGTTAAAGCTACTGGTGTAAGGCTCACAAGAAGCGAAATGACTGATGATCAAAAGAAAGAATTCAAGAATCATCATAAATGCAGAACTGTTTTGCTGAATGCTATCTCTCATGCTGAGTATGAGAAGATATCTAACAGGGAAACTGTCCATGATATATATGAGTCATTAAAAATGACCCATGAGGGAAATGCTCAAGTCAAGGAGACTAAAGCTCTTGCTCTAATCCAGAAGTATGAAGCCTTCAAGATGGAGGATGATGAAGATATTGAGAAGATGTTCTCAAGATTTCAAACTTTAACTGCTGGATTGAGAGTTCTGGATAAAGGCTACACCAAGGCTGATCATGTAAAGAAGATTATCAGAAGCTTACCCAGAAGATGGGGTCCAATGGTAACAGCATTCAAGATTGCCAAGAATCTGAATGAAGTTTCTTTGGAAGAGCTTATCAGTGCCTTGAGAAGCCATGAAATTGAGCTGGACGCAAACGAGCCTCAGAAGAAAGGTAAGTCTATTGCATTAAAATCTAATATTAAAAAATGCACTAACGCTTTTCAGGCTAGAGAAGAAGATCTTGAAGAATCAGAATCTGAAGAAGAAGATGAACTATCCATGATCTCCAGAAGGGTGAACCAACTCTGGAAGAGCAAGCAAAGGAAGTTCAGAGGCTTCAGAAGTTCAAAGAGATTTGAACGTGGAGAATCTTCTGGTGACAGAAGATCTGACAAGAAGAAGGCTGTCTGCTATGAGTGCAATGAGCCTGGACATTACAAGAATGAGTGTCTGAAACTTCAGAAGGAGAATCCCAAGAAGAAGTTTCATAAGAAGAAAGGTCTTATGGCAACATGGGATGATTCTGAATCAGAATCAGGATCAGACTCTGAAGGAGAGCAGGCAAACTTTGCGCTGATGGCGACAGAAGATGATGGATCAGAATCTACATCAGAATCAGATTCTGAAGAGGTATTTTCTGAACTATCTAGAGAAGAGTTAGTTTCTAGTCTAACAGAGCTTCTTGAATTAAAAGCTCATCTTAGTATCAAATACAAAAAGCTGAAAAAGCAATTTGGATTTGAAACTAAGAAGCTTGAGTTGGAAAATTCTGAATTAAAAGAAAAAGTTTTAAAATTATCCAATAATGTTGGATCTCCTTCTGATTCAGAAAAATCCACTCCCAGTCTGAATCATATTCTGAAAGAATATGATTTAAGTTTCAGGAAGTTCTTATCTAGAAGTATTGGCCGAAGTCAGCTAGCTTCTATGATATATGTTGTGTCTGGGAACAAGAGAGTTGGCATTGGTTATGAGGGTGAAATCCCATACAAGCTTGAATCTGTGGATGATATGAAAATATCATACAAGCCTCTGTATAACCAATTTAAATTTGGCCACTCCCATGATATTAAGCACACATCACATGCACAAAGTTTTCACATAACACACACCAAGAAGCATGTGACACAACCTAAGAAATATCATGCTGTCAAATCTAAAGAATATCATGCTGTTCCTCCTGTTAAATATTTCGCTAAACCCAAGTTCAATCAGAACTTGAGGAGAACTAACAAGAAAGGACCCAAGAAATTGTGGGTACCTAAGGAGAAGATAATTTCTGTTGCAGATATCCTTGGCGGCAAAGAGGACAGAAAGCAAAATGTCATGGTACCTGGACTCTGGGTGCTCACGACACATGACGGGAAGAAGGTCTACATTCCAAGACCTGGTGCTTAAACCAGGTGGAGAAGTCAAGTTTGGAGGAGATCAGAAGGGCAAAATCATTGGCTCTGGAACCATAAGTCTTGGTAACTCTCCTTCCATAACTAATGTACTTCTTGTAGAAGGATTAACGCATAACTTATTGTCCATAAGTCAATTAAGTGACAATGGTTATGATATAATCTTCAATCAAAAGTCTTGCAAGGCTGTAAGTCAGAAGGATGGCTCAATCCTATTTACAGGCAAGAGGAAGAACAACATTTATAAGATTGATCTTTCTGATCTTGAGAAGCAGAAGGTTACTTGTCTTATGTCTGTTTCTGAAGAGCAATGGGTCTGGCACAGAAGATTAGGACATGCTAGTTTGAGAAGGATTTCTCAGATTAACAAACTAAATCTAGTCAGAGGACTCCCAAATCTGAAATACAAATCAGATGCTCTTTGTGAAGCATGTCAGAAGGGCAAGTTCTCCAGACCTGCATTCAAGTCTAAGAATGTTGTTTCTACCTCAAGGCCGTTAGAACTCTTACACATTGATCTGTTTGGCCCAGTCAAAACAGCATCTGTCAGAGGGAAGAAATATGGATTAGTCATCGTTGATGATTATAGCCGCTGGACGTGGGTAAAGTTCTTGAAACACAAGGATGAGTCTCATTCAGTGTTCTTTGAATTCTGCACTCAGATTCAATCTGAGAAAGAGTGTAAAATCGTAAAGGTCAGAAGTGATCATGGTGGCGAATTTGAGAACAGATTCTTTGAGGAGTTCTTCAAAGAAAATGGTATTGCCCATGATTTCTCTTGCCCCAGAACTCCACAGCAAAATGGAGTTGTAGAGCGAAAGAATAGGACTCTACAAGAAATGGCCAGAACCATGATCAATACCAATATGGCTAAGCATTTATGGGCAGAAGCAATAAACACTGCGTGTTATATTCAGAATAGAATCTCTATCAGACCTATTCTAAATAAGACTCCTTATGAATTGTGGAAGAACAGAAAGCCCAACATTTCATATTTCCATCCTTTTGGATGTGTATGTTTTATTCTGAATACTAAAGATCATCTTGGTAAGTTTGATTCCAAAGCACAAAAATGTTTCCTTCTTGGATATTCTGAACGCTCTAAAGGCTACAGAGTATACAATACTGAAACATTGATTGTAGAAGAATCAATCAATATCAGGTTTGATGATAAGCTTGGTCTTGAAAAACCAAAGCAGTTTGAGAATTTTGCAGATTTTGATATTGATATATCAGAAGTTGAAGAATCAAGAAGCAAAGCTGCAGAGGCTGGCAGTCTCAGAAGCAATGGATCAGAAGATCAAGTTGCTGCATCTTTAGAGAATCTTAGGATTTCTGAAGAACCAACTATCAGAAGATCACCTAGACTTGCCTCAGCTCATTCAGAAGATGTGATCCTTGGAAAGAAAGATGATCCCATCAGAACAAGGGCATTCCTTAAAAACAATGTAGAATGTCAATTAGGTCTTGTTTCTTTGATCGAGCCAACTTCTGTTGATCAAGCTCTAGAAGATCCAGACTGGATAATTGCCATGCAAGAAGAACTAAATCAGTTTACAAGGAATGATGTATAGGACTTGGTTCCTAGACCAAAAGGATTTAACATCATCGGTACTAAGTGGGTTTTCAGAAACAAGCTAAGTGAGAAAGGTAAAGTGGTAAGAAACAAAGCCAGACTGGTTGCTCAGGGCTATAGTCAGCAAGAAGGGATTGATTATACAGAAACCTTTGCACCAGTGGCCAGGTTAGAATCTATTCGTCTATTAATTTCTTTTGTCACTCAACACAACATCACTCTTTATCAGATGGATGTCAAGAGTGCCTTCTTAAATGGTTATATAGATGAAGAAGTTTATGTTCACCAACCTCCTGGTTTTGAAGACTCCATGTCTCCAAATCATGTTTTCAAATTAAAGAAATCATTATACGGATTGAAACAAGCTCCCAGAGCTTGGTATGAACGTTTGAGTTCTTTCCTTCTGGAAAATGATTTCACTAGAGGAAAAGTGGACACTACTCTCTTTTGTAAAACGTTTAAAAAGGATATTTTAATTTGTCAAATATATGTTGATGATATTATCTTTGGAACATCTAATGCTACACTTGGAAAGGAGTTTGCTGAGTCTATGCAGGCTGAATTTGAAATGAGCATGATGGGAGAACTCAAGTATTTCCTTGGGATTCAAATCAACCAAACTTCTGATGGAACCTATGTTCATCAAACGAAGTATGTGAAAGAACTTTTGAAGAAGTTTAATCTTTCTGAAAGCAAAGAAGCCAAAACTCCTATGCATCCAACATGTGTACTGGGTAAGGATGAGGTAAGTAAGAAGGTAGATCAGAAGTTGTACAGAGGTATGATTGGATCTCTTCTATATCTAACTGCTTCTAGACCTGACATTCTCTTTAGTGTTTGTTTGTGTGCTCGATTCTAATCAGATCCAAGAGAATCTCATTTAACAGCGGTTAAGAGAATTTTAAGGTATCTGAAAGGTACTACTAATGTTGGTTTAGTTTACAGAAGATCTAAAGATTACAACTTAGTAGGATTCTGTGATGCTGACTATGCTGGAGATAGAATAGAAAGAAAGAGCACTTCTGGAAGTTGTCAATTTCTTGGAAGTCATCTGATCTCATGGTACAGCAAGAAGCAAGCTACTATTGCCCTCTCAACAACAGAAGCAGAATATGTTGCAGCTGCTGGTTGTAGCACACAAATGCTCTGGATGAGAAGTCAGCTGGAAGATTATCAGATATATGAGAGTAACATTCCTATTTTCTGTGATAATACTTCTGCTATATGTTTATCTAAGAATCCTATTTTACATTCAAAAGCTAAACATATTGAGATTAAACATCATTTCATAAGGGACTATGTTCAGAAGGGTGTTATATCTTTAAACTTTGTGGATACAGACCATCAATGGGCTGATATCTTTACAAAACCCCTTGCTGAAGATAGGTTTAAGTTCATTCTGAAGAATATCAGTATGGATTTATGCCCAGAATGAGAAGATGAGAAGATCTTATGTATGAGTATCTTCTAAAATGAAATTGGATTTTGTTTAAGAAGTTCTGATTAAAATCAATTAGAAATTGTGATTCAGTTATTACTAACGTTTCATTGTCTAAGTTGATTCAGAATTTCTTTAAAAGCAAAACAGCTGTAACTGGCTATCCAGATGGTAAACACGTGTTCACCATTTCTGGACAAGCGTGCGTGCAGTTGAGGGGACGTCTACTTAGGTAACTATGCAAATCTCGTCTTTTGTCATTATAATCTCTCCTCACGTCACGTAACATTAAATGCTATCCATCATTTACTCTTTTTCAGTTTTCTTTTTATACTCTTCAAACGTTTCTTTTCCCTCTAATATTTCTCTCACTTTGCATTCAGTTTCTTTTTCGTTCTCTCTCTTTGCATTCATATCATAAACCCTAGCAGTTTTCAATATCTGCAACTTCATCATGAATCCATCGTCAAGCTCTGGAAATCAAGAAACTGATCGAAAACAAAAGAGAAAGGCAACTGATGAACCAGAAATCAAACCAAAAAGAGTTAAAACCTACTATGACCCTCTCAAGGTGAATCCCTTTGAAGCCATGATGTCTGGTAACTATTCTAGACGTCTGTATCAACCCCTTGATAGTATCCCTGAATCACCACCCTCTTCACATTCTTCCACCACCTATTCCTCCTCATTCATCCTCTCGGAACCACCTTCTTCACCATCTGATATCTCCTCTCCTTCAACCTATCCCTCAGATATTTCTTCATCTCTCTCACACCCTTTTCCCACCAGAACACCTAACCCCTACAGTGTTGTTTTTCCCGACTCCAGGTTCACTGTCAACCCTCCAACCCCTACCACTCAATCATTTCTGGAGCTTTTACATTCTGATGTAAATAGCTGGTTGGAGATTCTGGGTGCTGCTCACCTTAACCATCTGGATGAGTATGCTACATGCAACCTTTGGGATACCTTTCGTCAGGATTTTCTGGTTAGGGCTACAGACATTCAGAGAAGGATCATGTCTGAAGCACCTGGTGTTCGTGGTCTTCGGTTGGAAGTTGGTGAAAGCAGCTATCACCATCTCATCAGGAACAGAAGAGTTCTTGAAGAGAGGATACCTGCAGATGAGTTGGAAGAAGAAAATCCCTGCAGAGACATCGTGGTGTGGAGACCATGGTATCCTGTGCTGACTGGAGATTTTCAGTGGCTGTTTAACTGGTTCAGAATGAACCCTTCTGAAAAAGCACCTCACATGGTCTTTCCAGTAGTGGTTTATCCTGCTGAAGTTGCTGTTCCTACTCCTCCAACAAACCTAGCAGCTATTCTTCAAGCGTTGGAAGTTGGAACTTCTGCGCTGCCTGAACCAGAATATGCTGAGGCTACTTCTGAGTCAGACTCAGATGTGGAGATGGAAGATGCACAAGCTGAAGACCTTCCAGAAGATCGCCCTGCTGAGATTGCTGTCCCTTTTGGCAGAAATTCTGTCGCCTCTTCTTCTGGTGAAACCTCAGCTCTGATGGAGACCTTGGAAGCTCTTCATCAGAATCAAGCTATGCTGGCTTCTCGTTTGGACGTAGGGTAAGAAATTCCATAAATTGCATAAGATAGTCCACGTTTTTGGAGTAGAGAAAGAAATTCCATAAATTGCATATGATATACCACGTTTTAAGAGAAGAGAAAGAAATTCCAGAAATTGCATATGATAGTCCACATTTTTGGAGAAGAGAATGAAGTTTCGAAAATTGCATATCATAGACCATTTTTTTGGAGGAGAGAAAGAAATTCCATAAATTGCATATGATATACCACATTTTTGGGGAAGAGAAAGAAATTCCAGATATTGCATATGATAGTCCACGTTTTTGGAGAAGAGAACAACGTTTTGAAAATTGCGTATGATAGTCCACATTTTTGGAGAAGGGAAAGAAATTCCAGTAATTGCATATGATAGTCCATGTTTCTGGAGAAGAAAAAGAAATTTTAGATATTGCATATGATAGTCCACGTTTTTGGAGAAGGGAAAGATACTCCATAAATTGCATATGATAGTCCATGTTTTGGTGAGAAAGTAAAGAAAATTCAGAAATTGCATATGATAAACCATGTTTTTTAAGTAGGGATCAGCATTCCTGAAATAGCATAAGATAGTCCAAGTTTTAGGAGGAGAGAAAGAAATTCCACAAATTGCATATGATATACCACATGTTTGGAGAAGAGAAAGAAATTTCAGAAATTGCATACGATATACCATGTTTTTGGAGAATACAAAGAAATTCCAGAAATTGCATATGATAGTCCACGTTTTTGGTGAAGAGAAATAAATTCCATAAATTGCATATGGTAGTCCATGTTTTTGGACAAGAGAAAAAATTCCATAAATTGCATATGATAGTCCACGCTTTTGTGAGAAAGTAAAGAAGTTTAAGAAATTGCATATGATAAACATATTTTTTTACGTAGGGTAAGAAATTCCATAAATTGCATAAGATAGTCCACGTTTTTGGAGTAGAGAAAGAAATTCCATAAATTGCATATGATATACCACGTTTTTGGAGAAGAGAAAGAAATTCCAGAAATTGCATATGATAGTCCACATTTTTGGAGAAGAGAATGAAGTTTCGAAATTTGCATATCATAGACCATGTTTTTGGAGGAGAGAAAGAAATTCCATAAATTGCATATGATATACCACAGTTTTGGAGAAGAGAAAGAAATTCCAGAGATTGCATATGATAGTCCACGTTTTTGGAGAAGAGAACAACGTTTTGAAAATTGCGTATGATAGTCCACAATTTTGGAGAAGGGAAAGAAATTCCAGTAATTGCATATGATATTCCATGTTTCTGGAGAAGAAAAAGAAATTTTAGATATTGCATATGATAGTCCACGCTTTTGGAGAAGGGAAAGATATTCCATAAATTGCATATGATAGTCCATGTTTTGGTGAGAAAGTAAAGAAAATTCAGAAATTGCATATGATAGACCATGTTTCTTAAGTAGGGATCAGAAATTCCTGAAATAGCATAAGATTGTCCATGTTTTTGGAGGAGAGAAAGAAATTCCACAAATTGCATATGATATACCACATGTTTGGAGAAGAGAAAGAAATTTCAGAAATTGCATACGATATACCATGTTTTTGGAGAATACAAAGAAATTCCAGAAATTGCATATGATAGTCCTCGTTTTTGGTAAAGAGAAATAAATTCCATAAATTGCATACGGTAGTCCATATTTTTGGATAAGAGAAAAAATTCCTGAAATTGCATATAATAGTCCACGCTTTTGTGAGAAAGTAAAGAAGTTTAAGAAATTGCATATGATAAACATATTTTTTTACGTAGGGTAAGAAATTCCATAAATTGCATAAGATAGTCCACGTTTTTGGAGTAGAGAAAGAAATTCCATAAATTGCATATGATATACCACGTTTTTGGATAAGAGAAAGAAATTCCAGAAATTGCATATGATAGTCCACGTTTTTGGAGAAGAGAATGAAGTTTCAAAAATTGCATATCATGGACCATGTTTTTGGAGGAGAGAAAGAAATTCCATAAATTGCATATGATATACCACAATTTTGGAGAAGAGAATGAAATTCCAGAGATTGCATATGATAGTCCACGTTTTTGGAGAAGAGAACAATGTTTTGAAAATTGAGTATGATAGTCCACATTTTTGGAGAAGGGAAAGAAATTCCAGTAATTGCATATGATAGTCCATGTTTCTGGAGAAGAAAAAGAAATTTTAGATATTGCATATGATAGTCCACGTTTTTGGAGAAGGGAAAGATATTCCATAAATTGCATATGATAGTCCATGTTTTGGTGAGAAAGTAAAGAAAATTCAGAAATTGCATATGATAGACCATGTTTTTTAAGTAGGGATCAGAAATTCCGGAAATAGCATAAGATAGTCCAAGTTTTTGGAGGAGAGAAAGAAATTCCAACAATTGCATATGATATACCACATGTTTGGAGAAGAGAAAGAAATTTCAGAAATTGCATACGATATACCATGTTTTTGGAGAATACAAAGAAATTCCAGAAATTGCATATGATAGTCCACGTTTTTGGTGAAGAGAAATAAATTCCATAAATTGCATATCGTAGTCCATGTTTTTGGACAACAGAAAAAATTCCATAAATTGCATATGGTGGTCCACGCTTTTGTGAGAAAGTAAAGAAGTTTAAGAAATTGCATATGATAAACATATTTTTTACGTAGGGTAAGAAATTCCATAAATTGCATAAGATAGTCCACGTTTTTGGAGTAGAGAAAGAAATTCCATAAATTGCATATGATATACCACGCTTTTGGAGAAGAGAAACAAATTCCAGAAATTGCATATGATAGTCCACATTTTTGGAGAAGAGAATGAAGTTTCGAAAATTGCATATCATGGACCATGTTTTTGGAGGAGAGAAAGAAATTCCATAAATTGCATATGATATACCACAATTTTGGAGAAGAGAAAGAAATTCCAGAGATTGCATATGATAGTCCACGTTTTTGGAGAAGGGAGAACAACATTTTGAAAATTGCGTATGATAGTCCACATTTTTGGAGAAGGGAAAGAAATTCCAGTAATTCCATATGATAGTCCATGTTTCTGGAGAAGAAAAAGAAATTTTAGATATTGCATATGATAGTCCACGTTTTTGGAGAAGAGAAAGAAATTCCATAAATTGCATATGATATACCATGTTTCTGGAGAAGAGAAAGAAATTCCAGAAATTGCATATGATAGTCCACGTTTTTGGAGAAGAGAATGAAGTTTCAAAAATTGCATATCATGGACCATGTTTTTGGAGGAGAGAAAGAAATTCCATAAATTGCATACGATATACCACAATTTTGGAGAAGAGGAAGAAATTCCAGAGATTGCATATGATAGTCCACGTTTTTGGAGAAGAGAACAACGTTTTGAAAATTGCGTATGATAGTCCACATTTTTGGAGAAGGGAAAGAAATTCCAGTAATTCCATATGATAGTCCATGTTTCTAGAGAAGAAAAAGAAATTTTAGATATTGCATATGATAGTCCACGTTTTTTGAGAAGGGAAAGATATTCCATAAATTGCATATGATAGTCCATGTTTTGGTGAGAAAGTAAAGAAAATTCAGAAATTGCATATGATAGACCATGTTTTTTAAGTAGGAATCAGAAATTCCTGAAATAGCATAAGATAGTCCAAGTTTTTAGAGAAGAGAAAGAAATTCCACAAATTGCATATGATATACCACATGTTTGGAGAAGAGAAAGAAATTTCAGAAATTGCATACGATATACCATGTTTTTGGAGAATACAAAGAAATTCCAGAAATTGCATATGATAGTCCACGTTTTTGGTGAAGAGAAATAAATTCCATAAATTGCATATGGTAGTCCATGTTTTTGGACAAGGGAAAAATTTCCATAAATTGCATATGATAGTCCACGCTTTTGTGAGAAAGTAAAGAAGTTTAAGAAATTGCATATGATAAACATATTTTTTTACGTAGGGTAAGAAATTCCATAAATTGCATAAGATAGTCCACGTTTTTGGAGTAGAGAAAGAAATTCCATAAATTGCATATGATATACCACGTTTTAAGAGAAGAGAAAGAAATTCCAGAAATTGCATATGATAGTCCACATTTTTGGAGAAGAGAATGAAGTTTCGAAAATTGCATATCATAGACCATGTTTTTGGAGGAGAGAAAGAAATTCCATAAATTGCATATGATATACCACAATTTTGGAGAAGAGAATGAAATTCCAGAGATTGCATATGATAGTCCACGTTTTTGGAGAAGAGAACAATGTTTTGAAAATTGAGTATGATAGTCCACATTTTTGGAGAAGGGAAAGAAATTCCAGTAATTGCATATGATAGTCCATGTTTCTGGAGAAGAAAAAGAAATTTTAGATATTGCATATGATAGTCCACGTTTTTGGAGAAGGGAAAGATATTCCATAAATTGCATATGATAGTCCATGTTTTGGTGAGAAAGTAAAGAAAATTCAGAAATTGCATATGATAGACCATGTTTTTTAAGTAGGGATCAGAAATTCCGGAAATAGCATAAGATAGTCCAAGTTTTTGGAGGAGAGAAAGAAATTCCAACAATTGCATATGATATACCACATGTTTGGAGAAGAGAAAGAAATTTCAGAAATTGCATACGATATACCATGTTTTTGGAGAATACAAAGAAATTCCAGAAATTGCATATGATAGTCCACGTTTTTGGTGAAGAGAAATAAATTCCATAAATTGCATATGGTAGTCCATGTTTTTGGACAACAGAAAAAATTCCATAAATTGCATATGGTAGTCCACGCTTTTGTGAGAAAGTAAAGAAGTTTAAGAAATTGCATATGATAAACATATTTTTTACGTAGGGTAAGAAATTCCATAAATTGCATAAGATAGTCCACGTTTTTGGAGTAGAGAAAGAAATTCCATAAATTGCATATGATATACCACGTTTTTGGAGAAGAGAAAGAAATTCCAGAAATTGCATATGATAGTCCACATTTTTGGAGAAGAGAATGAAGTTTCGAAAATTGCATATCATAGACCATGTTTTTGGAGGAGAGAAAGAAATTCCATAAATTGCATATGATATACCACAGTTTTGGAGAAGAGAAAGAAATTCCAGAGATTGCATATGATAGTCCACGTTTTTGGAGAAGAGAACAACGTTTTGAAAATTGCGTATGATAGTCCACAATTTTGGAGAAGGGAAAGAAATTCCAGTAATTGCATATGATATTCCATGTTTCTGGAGAAGAAAAAGAAATTTTAGATATTGCATATGATATACCACGCTTTTGGAGAAGGGAAAGATATTCCATAAATTGCATATGATAGTCCATGTTTTGGTGAGACAGTAAAGAAAATTCAGAAATTGCATATGATAGACCATGTTTTTTAAGTAGGGATCAGAAATTCCTGAAATAGCATAAGATTGTCCATGTTTTTGGAGGAGAGAAAGAAATTCCACAAATTGCATATGATATACCACATGTTTGGAGAAGAGAAAGAAATTTCAGAAATTGCATACGATATACCATGTTTTTGGAGAATACAAAGAAATTCCAGAAATTGCATATGATAGTCCTCGTTTTTGGTAAAGAGAAATAAATTCCATAAATTGCATACGGTAGTCCATATTTTTGGATAAGAGAAAAAATTCCTGAAATTGCATATAATAGTCCACGCTTTTGTGAGAAAGTAAAGAAGTTTAAGAAATTGCATATGATAAACATATTTTTTTACGTAGGGTAAGAAATTCCATAAATTGCATAAGATAGTCCACGTTTTTGGAGTAGAGAAAGAAATTCCATAAATTGCATATGATATACCACGTTTTTGGATAAGAGAAAGAAATTCCAGAAATTGCATATGATAGTCCACGTTTTTGGAGAAGAGAATGAAGTTTCGAAAATTGCATATCATGGACCATGTTTTTGGAGGAGAGAAAGAAATTCCATAAATTGCATATGATATACCACAATTTTGGAGAAGAGAATGAAATTCCAGAGATTGCATATGATAGTCCACGTTTTTGGAGAAGAGAACAATGTTTTGAAAATTGAGTATGATAGTCCACATTTTTGGAGAAGGGAAAGAAATTCCAGTAATTGCATATGATAGTCCATGTTTCTGGAGAAGAAAAAGAAATTTTAGATATTGCATATGATAGTCCACGTTTTTGGATAAGGGAAAGATATTCCATAAATTGCATATGATAGTCCATGTTTTGGTGAGAAAGTAAAGAAAATTCAGAAATTGCATATGATAGACCATGTTTTTTAAGTAGGGATCAGAAATTCCTGAAATAGCATAAGATAGTCCAAGTTTTTGGAGGAGAGAAAGAAATTCCAACAATTGCATATGATATACCACATGTTTGGAGAAGAGAAAGAAATTTCAGAAATTGCATACGATATACCATGTTTTTGGAGAATACAAAGAAATTCCAGAAATTGCATATGATAGTCCACGTTTTTGGTGAAGAGAAATAAATTCCATAAATTGCATATGGTAGTCCATGTTTTTGGACAACAGAAAAAATTCCATAAATTGCATATGGTGGTCCACGCTTTTGTGAGAAAGTAAAGAAGTTTAAGAAATTGCATATGATAAACATATTTTTTTACGTAGGGTAAGAAATTCCATAAATTGCATAAGATAGTCCACGTTTTTGGAGTAGAGAAAGAAATTCCATAAATTGCATATGATATACCACGTTTTTGGAGAAGAGAAAGAAATTCCAGAAATTGCATATGATAGTCCACATTTTTGGAGAAGAGAATGAAGTTTCAAAAATTGCATATCATAGACCATGTTTTTGGAGGAGAGAAAGAAATTCCATAAATTGCATATGATATACCACATTTTTGGAGAAGAGAAAGAAATTTCAGAGATTGCATATGATAGTCCACGTTTTTGGAGAAGAGAACAACGTTTTGAAAATTGCGTATGATAGTCCACATTTTTGGAGAAGGGAAAGAAATTCCAGTAATTGCATATGATAGTCCATGTTTTTGGAGAAGAAAAAGAAATTTTAGATATTGCATATGATAGTCCACGTTTTTGGAGAAGGGAAAGATATTCCATAAATTGCATATGATAGTCCATGTTTTGGTGAGAATGTAAAGAAAATTCAGAAATTGCATATGATAGACCATGTTTTTTAAGTATGGATCAGAAATTCCCGAAATAGCATAAGATAGTCCAAGTTTTTGGAGGAGAGAAAGAAATTCCACAAATTGCATATGATATACCACATGTTTGGAGAAGAGAAAGAAATTTCAGAAATTGCATACGATATACCATGTATTTGGAGAATACAAAGAAATTCCAGAAATTTCATATGATAGTCCACGTTTTTGGTGAAGAGAAATAAATTCCATAAATTGCATATGGTAGTCCATACTTTTGGACAAGAGAAAAAATTCCTGAAATTGCATATGATAGTCCACGCTTTTGTGAGAAAGTAAAGAAGTTTAAGAAATTGCATATGATAAACATATTTTTTTACGTAGGGTAAGAAATTCCATAAATTGCATAAGATATTCCACGTTTATGGAGTAGAGAAAGAAATTCCATAAATTGCATATGATATACCACGTTTTTGGAGAAGAGAAAGAAATTCCAGAAATTGCATATGATAGTCCACGTTTTTGGAGAAGAGAATGAAGTTTCGAAAGTTGCATATCATAGACCATGTTTTTGGAGGAGAGAAAGAAATTCCATAAATTGCATATGATATACCACAATTTTGGAGAAGAGAAAGAAATTCCAGAGATTGCATATGATAGTCCACGTTTTTGGAGAAGAGAACAACGTTTTGAAAATTGCGTATGATAGTCCACATTTTTGGAGAAGGGAAACAAATTCCAGTAATTCCATATGATAGTCCATGTTTCTGGAGAAGAAAAAGAAATTTTAGATATTGCATATGATAGTCCACGTTTTTGGAGAAGGGAAAGATATTCCATAAATTGCATATGATAGTCCATGTTTTGGTGAGAAAGTAAAGAAAATTCAGAAATTGCATATGATAGACCATGTTTTTTAAGTAGGGATCAGAAATTCCTGAAATAGCATAAGATAGTCCAAGTTTTTAGAGGAGAGAAAGAAATTCCACAAATTGCATATGATATACCACATGTTTGGAGAAGAGAAAGAAATTTCAGAAATTGCATACGATATACCATGTTTTTGGAGAATACAAAGAAATTCCAGAAATTGCATATGATAGTCCACGTTTTTGGTGAAGAGAAATAAATTCCATAAATTGCATATGGTAGTCCATGTTTTTGGAAAAGAGAAAAAATTCCATAAATTGCATATGATAGTCCACGCTTTTGTGAGAAAGTAAAGAAGTTTAAGAAATTGCATATGATAAACATATTTTTTTACGTAGGGTAAGAAATTCCATAAATTGCATAAGATAGTCCACGTTTTTGGAGTAGAGAAAGAAATTCCATAAATTGCATATGATATACCACGTTTTAAGAGAAGAGAAAGAAATTCCAGAAATTGCATATGATAGTCCACATTTTTGGAGAAGAGAATGAAGTTTCGAAAATTGCATATCATAGACCATGTTTTTGGAGGAGAGAAAGAAATTCCATAAATTGCATACGATATACCATGTTTTTGGAGAAGTACAAAGAAATTCCAGAAATTGCATATGATAGTCCACGTTTTTGGTGAAGAGAAATAAATTCCATAAATTGCATATGGTAGTCCATGTTTTTGGAGAAGAGAGAAAAAAATTTCATAAATTGCATATGATAGTCCACGGTGAAGAGAAATAAATTTCATAAATTGCATATGATAGTTTAGTTTTCGAGAAAGGAAAGATATTCCAGAAATTGCATATGATAGTCTTTTGTGAGAAAATAAAGAAGTTTAAGAAATTGCATATGATAAACATATTTTTTTATGTAGGGTAAGAAATTCCATAAATTGCATAAGATAGTCCACGTTTTTGGAGTAGAGAAAGAAATTCCATAAATTGCATATGATATACCACGTTTTAAGAGAAGAGAAAGAAATTCCAGAAATTGCATATGATAGTCCACATTTTTGGAGAAGAGAATGAAGTTTCGAAAATTGCATATCATAGACCATGTTTTTGGAGGAGAGAGAAAGAAATTCCAGAAATTGCATATGATATACCATGTTTTTGGAGAAGAGAAAGAAATTCCAGAGATTGCATATGATAGTCCACGTTTTTGGAGAAGAGAAATAAATTCCATAAATTGCATATGGTAGTCCATGTTTTTGGACAAGAGAAAAAATTCCATGAAATTGCATATGATAGTCCACGCTTTTGTGAGAAAGTAAAGAAGTTTAAGAAATTGCATATGATAAACATATTTTTTTACGTAGGGTAAGAAATTCCATAAATTGCATAAGATAGTCCACGTTTTTGGAGTAGAGAAAGAAATTCCATAAATTGCATATGATATACCACGTTTTTGGAGAAGAGAAAGAAATTCCAGAAATTGCATATGATAGTCCACGATTTTTGGAGAAGAGAATGAAGTTTCGAAAATTGCATATCATAGACCATGTTTTTGGAGGAGAGAAAGAAATTCCATAAATTGCATATGATATACCACAATTTTGGAGAAGAGAAAGAAATTCCAGAGATTGCATATGATAGTCCACGTTTTTGGAGAAGAGAACAACGTTTTGAAAATTGCGTATGATAGTCCACATTTTTGGAGAAGGGAAAGAAATTCCAGTAATTGCATATGATAGTCCATGTTTCTGGAGAAGAAAAAGAAATTTTAGATATTGCATATGATAGTCCACGTTTTTGGAGAAGGGAAAGATATTCCATAAATTGCATATGATAGTCCATGTTTTGGTGAGAAAGTAAAGAAAATTCAGAAATTGCATATGATAGACCATGTTTTTTAAGTAGGGATCAGAAATTCCTGAAATAGCATAAGATAGTCCAAGTTTTTGGAGGAGAGAAAGAAATTCCACAAATTGCATATGATATACCACATGTTTGGAGAAGAGAAAGAAATTTCAGAAATTGCATACGATATACCATGTTTTTGGAGAATACAAAGAAATTCCAGAAATTGCATATGATAGTCCACGTTTTTGGTGAAGAGAAATAAATTCCATAAATTGCATATGGTAGTCCATGTTTTTGGAAAAGAGAAAAAATTCCATAAATTGCATATGATAGTCCACGCTTTTGTGAGAAAGTAAAGAAGTTTAAGAAATTGCATATGATAAACATATTTTTTTACGTAGGGTAAGAAATTCCATAAATTGCATAAGATAGTCCACGTTTTTGGAGTAGAGAAAGAAATTCCATAAATTGCATATGATATACCACGTTTTAAGAGAAGAGAAAGAAATTCCAGAAATTGCATATGATAGTCCACATTTTTGGAGAAGAGAATGAAGTTTCGAAAATTGCATATCATAGACCATGTTTTTGGAGGAGAGAAAGAAATTCCATAAATTGCATATGATATACCACAATTTTGGATTCCAGATTGCATATGATAGTCCACAGAAGAGAACAACGTTTTGAAAATTGCGTATGATAGTCCACATTTTTGGAGAAGGGAAAGAAATTCCAGTAATTGCATATGATAGTCCATGTTTCTGGATTTTAGATATTGCATATGATAGTCCACGTTTTTATTCCATAAATTGCATATGATAGTCCATGTTTTGGTGAGAAAGTAAAGAAAATAAGAAATTGCATATGATAGACCATGTTTTTTAAGTAGGGATCAGAAATTCCTGAAATAGCATAAGATGGTAGTCCATTGCATTTTTGGAGAAGAGAAAGAAATTTCAAGAGAAAAAGAATTTCCAGAAATTGCAAATTGCATATGATAGTCCACGCTTTGCATGTGAGAAAGTAAAGAAGTTTAAGAAATTGCATATGATAAACATATTTTTTTACGTAGGGTAAGAAATTCCATAAATTGCATAAGATAGTCCACGTTTTTGGAGTAGAGAAAGAAATTCCATAAATTGCATATGATATACCACGTTTTAAGAGAAGAGAAAGAAATTCCAGAAATTGCATATGATAGTCCACATTTTTGGAGAAGAGAATGAAGTTTCGAAAATTGCATATCATAGACCATGTTTTTGGAGGAGAGAAAGAAATTCCATAAATTGCATATGATATACCACATTTTTGGAGAAGAGAAAGAAATTCCAGAGATTGCATATGATAGTCCACGTTTTTGGAGAAGAGAACAACGTTTTGAAAATTGCGTATGATAGTCCACATTTTTGGAGAAGGGAAAGAAATTCCAGTAATTGCATATGATAGTCCATGTTTCTGGAGAAGAAAAAGAAATTTTAGATATTGCATATGATAGTCCACGTTTTTGGAGAAGGGAAAGATATTCCATAAATTGCATATGATAGTCCATGTTTTGGTGAGAAAGTAAAGAAAATTCAGAAATTGCATATGATAGACCATGTTTTTTAAGTAGGGATCAGAAATTCCTGAAATAGCATAAGATAGTCCAAGTTTTTGGAGGAGAGAAAGAAATTCCACAAATTGCATATGATATACCACATGTTTGGAGAAGAGAAAGAAATTTCAGAAATTGCATACGATATACCATGTTTTTGGAGAATACAAAGAAATTCCAGAAATTGCATATGATAGTCCACGTT